>NC_051234.1:22109980-22224980 GCF_015220715.1 Pygocentrus nattereri | reverse complement strand
AAAAGGAACCTGCTCTGAACAATCTCCACAATATGTACATGGCCAAGTCAGAACAGATTATGATGCATAGTTTCCTAAATCCAAGTGAGGACAGAGATTTACAGCTGCACACATTCACCTTGAAACGAAGGTAAAGCTATAGCAGCAGCAGAATAAGAGGCTGTTGTTGTGCAGGCCCACTCTTTCAAAAGACATCTTGATCCCTGTCTTGATACAGTGGATACAGTGATGGTCAGATAAAGGGCATTTACTTCCTCTCTTGCTTGCTACCAGCCTTGTTGTCTCTTTTGATTCTATCTCTGCATATCATCCAGCTGGAATACTTTCTTGCCATGCACTCCTGTAGTCCATGAGGAGGACTGATTCAACGTGTTGGAACATGGTGCCTGAAGACATAAACAGACAGTCAAACTGACCCACCATCTGCCCGTCTAAATACTCTAATCACTCTCTGCTGGCATTGATAGGCATGCTTCCAGAGTATATCAATTCTTCATCTTTATTGCCATATTGGACTTTGGAATACTGACCTCAGAAGGCTGCAATGTGCAAATGAGCCTCTACCCAATCACAATGTTTTTAAATGTGTGCCATGAGCATCAAGACCAACCAGTTTCTGTGTTTTGCTCAGTGAAGGTGTTCATGTAATCCAATGCAAGTTAATATGGGTATAAAATAAAGCTGGTCATTCATTAACTCTGTCATGTGGAATCAAGCCTTTTTCCATCACCTCATTATGATTTTGATGGATTGATTAATCAGGAAAAGAAAATTAGTACTAGTGCAGTTATTAGTTAACATTAGATATTTAAAAACTGAAAAATACAAGAACTGTTTATCCTTTTGTGCAATGCTCTTTCAAACATAACACTTAAATAATTCATCCAAAAGGACTCATCACTGGTATATGAACAGGTCTTCTGCATTGATCTCAAATCTGAACAAAAAGGGTTGCTGTACTTCCGCATGGATAATTCGCATCCACTTAGCTTGGAAACAACTCGATTTCGGGCACAATCAAACAAACACTGGCAAAAGTGGTAAAATTATGTTGTGTTGAGGCCGTAACACCAACTCACCCAAGTATGTAATGGATTTTACTTACATTTTTCAGCTTTTAAAAGCAGGTAGAGCTGCTATGAGAAGTATTAATGGCAGTGAGGAATGCACTGCGTTTGGTAACTCTTTTAAAGGATGAAGTTGCACTAGCACTATTATAATATTATACTATTATAAGAGCACCAGAATGTAAACTAGGGCAGTTTACTGATGTACTGAAACCTTTTTACTTCTAGAGCGTCTCACAAGGTTACATAAGCTAGTTAAGAAGACAATGCTACTAACGTTTATGCTAGCAGCCACAAAGCAAGTGTTTTTGCTCATATTTTCACACTCTACAAAGAGAAAAGCTTTATTTGATTCTATGTATGATTCTGTGTAAATGCAGTCTTTTATGAGAGCGTGTACCCCGAATAATGCAATACAGCTCTCATTTCATTTCAACCAAAAACGCTAACTAGCAAACAAGGTAGCTTAGCTAATTAGCCTAACCTAGATGCTTTAAGAGTGACATAAAATGACCAAAACGACTATTAAATTGTTAATTGTGGTTACTATAAGCAGGTCTCTTGAGCAAGGGGGAGACATAAAAATGAACTAGAACCACAAATCCGGCTCATTCCTGTTTGGGTTCATTCCTGTCTTGAATGCGCAGTGGGAAAACTTACGAAGCAAAAGCGGTTTTATTAAACCCTGCAATGACATGTGGCTGATGCAAGGTTATGATTAAATCACAGTTTAAGTTATAAACTTAAAAAAAAAAAAAAAGCTTCTAGTTTTCCAGTATCTTGGTTAAATAACTCTCAGGATTAGCACAAAATCCAGTTGTACCATCGCAGCAGTACCAGCGTTATCCATCCAGACATTTTAGCTGCTGTGACGTAACACTGATTTGTCCTAGAAAGTCCAACAAATCCAATAAACTCAAATAATAACAAAGCTGATAAATTAGTTTCTGAGTGGTCAGTAACATCATAATCAGACCTGATGTTACTGAGTACACAAACAGGAACATTCCTGAAACTAAACACAGCAAAACAGCACTTTCAAAAAAACAAAACACAATCTTCACTCTGGAGAACTCTTTCGAAAGCTTTTAGCCCTTGTCCTGGAGTATTCAGAAAGCCAGGAATGTAGAGCATGTGTCCAGTTGTGGCTTATCGTTGGTGCTGCGGCATGCTGCGATTATGGCACCGTGCGCTACTTAAGAGAGTCAAAGGGCATCATAATAGTTCAGATAGGCAGGTGCGTGGCAAAGTTTACAGGGTGGACCGTTGAAGAGCATCTGATTTTTCTCAATGGCAAAAAAGAAAGGCTGCTTTCCGTTCTCCTTTAAGCACCGAGTGAAGAGTAGTGTTTGTTCGCCTCCTCCTCTGTGCCACTCACCTGGAGCAGCAGTGAAACCAAAAGGCAAAAAGAAAAGCCTCACTGTTCATCTTCACATGGGCCTACTGACTGCTCTCAATTGACTGCAACTACATCTGATAAATGCATCCAGCCATCTGTTAAATCTCATCCAGTGCATGCTGCATCATGGAAGGAGAGCAATGGCACACTTTGGACATGAACCTCTGGGCCTTCTAAGCATAGATGAAGTCTTTTTTTGTTATTTCGCCAAGACGGCCACAGGGATACAAGATTAGCTAGGGCTGTGTGTGGATTCTCCAGGTTCCAAAAAAATGAATCACAGTTCTCTGCACAGAGAACAAAATCTGAGGCTATTTTCAGCATTTTCAAAATCCTGGAATAATGCACCTGAGACTTGCTCATACCTCATATCCTGTTTGCTGCTGCCTACAGATGGCTGAGCTATCCCTTCCATATACACGGCTTATGGAGTGAAGCCTTTCATTAAGGAAAGGGCACATGAGAAGTGCAAAAAACTAAGGGCCCTTTTCTTTCAAATATTAACTGCGTTAGAACGCACATGAAGCATAACGCCATGGAATATGCACTTTTGGTTCCCTTCAAATTCACTGCAGATATTCTACAGCAGAGGTTTTCAAATCCAGACTTTGAATCCAGTTTCCAGACCTGCATCTTCTCTTTTTTTAAACAAGTCAACTTTACTGCTTAGTAATGATGCTTTCAGCTTGAAGACCACTGGCTGTTGATCCTGTGATTACTACACAAACACGCATACCTCAGAGAAGACGACAGGTGAGCAGCCTGGAGAAGTCAGGGTCTGTATCTCTGTTACCTGAAGGCTAGCAATGACTCAGAGCTCGTTCGAAAGGGCACATCAAGGTCTACTGACCTGTAGCTTCGTTCTAACATTTCTCTGTTGATCTACAGATCTTTAAAGATCAGCAACTGAACATGGTTATCTTACTTCCCTGAAGACTACAATAAAAAAAAGCCACGCATCATTGGAGAGGGGCCTTAATGCCATATTAATCCTGCATTTTGAAGTCGATTACTCTTATTTTCACCGAGTTATGACATTCTAAACTTCCCTGGCTGTCCGCAAAGCCGTCTAGGATGTGCCTGATACAAATTTGCAAGATTCCAGGGTCCGTATCTCTGGTTTCCTGAAAGCAAGCAATGTGATCCAGGGCTCACTGGAAAAGGTACATTACTCTCTACTTTGTTCCGAATTTTAAAGTCAGATTTTTTTTTTTTATGTCACCTGTTGCAAATCATTCCCTTTTCATGTGGTTTTATTCTTGGTGTCTTCAGCGAATAAATGATGTTGATTCAGCTTTATCACATAACTGTTGACTTTAAAAAGCTGTTCAACACTTAATGAACGTGTATTAAAGCTTAAATTAATTTACAGCATACTGCAAGAAATAAAATGTTATCTTGAGGAAACCAAATGGAACTTTAAGAGTTTATCGTAAGGTAGCCAAAAATATTAGGGTTACTGCTTAAGCAGGTTTTAGTTTGGAACGATCTGTACAAAGTTTGACTTGACTTGATTCTAAGCATGATTTTACGTATCTGTAGACATCTGTGAGACTGTGCATGCACACCAGTGTAGTATAACTTCATATCAGTCTAACAAGTGTTATCTACCCTGAAAACATACCTAGGAAATAAGGCAGTTAGCCACTTTAGAGAACTAAAATGTTAAAATCAGGAATATTTACATTGCAATTAATCGTCATTTAAAATTCTGTAATTGTGATGGGCCTGATGAGAGTCCAATAAATCTTTTGGTGACCAGATGTTCTTGAAGAATTCAAAGCTAGGGGTTCTTAGGGTTCACCTAAGCAGAGAAAAACACTCAGGAAGATTAATGAGCTCTGCATTGTAGATGGAGCTGAAACCATGAACTCTGGACAGAGATGATGTTGACCATCCTGCAGACACACTACCATCTTCTAACATTCTTGATGAAACAGGATCGACTAAATAGCATGTTAGGATCACAGCAGGAGAAGAGTTATGATACTATTAACCAAGACTTTGCTCTGAAATAACATATTTAGAGCTTAAAATGGTTCCCAAACCTTCTTGTTTTCAACAGGTGTGGTGAGGAGAGATTTTATAAATAAATCAGTCTCATAATTTCTACCACACATGCCATGTCGAACCCATACTGTTTTAATAACACATGCTGGCAGGGACAGCCGAGAATGTTATGAGAACGGAGCTCTCCGAAGGGTCTGAATATTCAGATTGTATACAGAAAAAGGCTAAAAGTGCTCCGTTTCGCCAAACGTTTTCCAAAGCGCCCGTGTAATCCGCTCTGCCGTGCCACACTTTCTGGACACGGCTGGTGTAAAGTCTTTCCAGTTGAACAGATCTGAAGCCATTTGATCACGATTGCTCATGGAAAAGGGAATAATCCAGCCGAGACACCGCGCAAGCCGGCTGTGTCCGACTAAAATCAAAGCAGAATAGATACCGAAAAGAAGGACGGACGACCACCCAGATTTCAGCTGGGGTCTCTAATACAGCCGGTATTCTTTTTTTGTACGAATATTTGTGTGTCTGTCCTTAGAGGACCCATCCTGCTTCCACCACTAGAGACAAAGGCAAGGCCAGCTGGCCACACATCACCACACTGCCAAGTCCTTATGGCACTGACAGCAGGACAAGTCCAATGCTGTCATCCTATTCCTTCCATTGAGTTCTATACAGCAACATCATGGAGAAATCGATTCTTCACCTTCAAACATCTGACCGCACCCCCCACCAGCCAGCATCAACCCAAAATCACAGCTCCATTCTCATCTGGACTACTAGAGGCTAGATCCTCCAAGAGCTGCCACAGTCACTTAATTAAAATGGAAGAAAAATCCAATCAAACTTACCTTCATGATGAACTTGCAACAATTATTTTTGCAATTGGCGTAATAACATATATTAATTTCTCCAACAGCTCTCAACAAAGCCCAAAAGATATTACACTATATATACATATATTTAGATATAGCGGTGGTGGAGTGTTAGAGTGTGTTGCACTGACATGAGTGGATCAGACACTGCTGTGTCACTGCTGGACCGAGAATAGTCCACCAACCGAAAACATCCAGCCTGCTGCGTCCTGTGAGCAGCATCTTGTGACCACTGTTGAAGGGTTGGAGGGTGACCAACACAAACTGTGCAGCAGTAGATGAGCTAATGTCTGACTTTACATCTAAAAGATGGACAAACAATCTAGGTGTGTCTAGTAGAGTGGACAGAGAATGGACACAGTGTTTAAGAAGACCGCTGTGTCTGATGACACACATCTCCACAATACACACCACCATGCACAGCACAACACACACCACCATGTCAGTGTCACCGCAGTGCTAAGAATGATCCACCACCCAAATAATGCCTGCTCTGTGGTGGTCCTGTGGGGGTCCTCACCATTGAAGAACAGGGTAAAAGGGGACTGACAAAGTACGCAGAGAAACAGATGGACTAGAGTCTGTAATTGAGCACCTATGTGGTCAGTGGAGCTGATAAAACAGACCAAGTGTGCAGATACTTGGTATATGTACTAAAAACGGCTGGTTTGTGCATCAAGTGAAAGATTTTACTCTAGAATATTACATTAAAATGTTCCATAATAGACCACTTAAATTTTTTTCGAATCTAGGTTGCTGGAAGTTATAAAAGAGGTATACAGCACTTTTGAAACTTCACGATTACCCAAATTTGATTTATAAAATGACTGCTGATTAATTGTGATGATACATTTCAGTCAATGTCCACAATGATGAACATGCAATGCTGGTAGTCATAATAAATAAATAAATAAATAAATAAATAAATAAATAAATAACTTGGACAGAAGCTGATCCTTTAGATCACTTGAACATTTCATGATGAATGGACTAATAAAAAAAAAAATGCTCCAAAATAAACTGCACTGAAATATTTTGACTTTAAATTTTAATGCAAGTTAATAACAGTCTAGCCATCTCCTGTAAAGTTACCATGGAGATACATACACATTTTCTGGACAGAAAAATTACTCCTCCAATTCTACTGCTCCACCTGCCAGTAGGTGAACCTGATGAAAGATTTTTGTAAATGAGATTGGATTGGGTTACATTTACAGCATTTAGCAGATGCTCTTATCCAGAGCGACTTACAAGAAGAACCTTCCATCTAACTTCACTCTATTAATTGAAAGCAGCCAGATTTTTCGCTCACCAAACAGTTGAGCCCTTCTTCTTTCGGCTGCCCCCTTTTAGGGGTCGCCACAGCGGATCATCTGCCTCCATCTTGCCCTATCCATTGCCTCCTCTACTTTCACACCAACCATCTCCATGTCCACCTTCACTACATCCATAAACCTTCTCTGAGGTCTACCTCTTCTCCTTCTACCCGGCAGCTCCATCTCTAACATTCTTTGACCAATAGTTGAGGCCTTGTGCCTTTTAATTATTATTTTAATTTAAACAGCCAACATCCACGCTAATGTATCTTTGTCTAAGGACCAGCTAATGCAGTCACATCACACATTAATGCAGTCACATCACACATTAATGCATCCACCAAACAAAACTAAGATTATTTGTTAAAACATTAACTTTTACATACTCAATTGTATTTTTGGCTCCATTCTTCCACTTTTAATTGAGTAAGATTTTAACAGCATTTGCACTTTCATTAAAAGGCCCATAACTTTCATATATTTTTAATATGCTTTTTTTTTTAATTCCACTTAATATTTGAATGGTTTTGTGTGCCAATAATGTATTCATTTTTACATGAGCATTTTTCCTACCTGTTCTTCATTCCTTAGAACAGTTTTTGTTACTGCACCTTTAAAATCTCATACGTGAAAATGAGCTTTTTGTGCCTCGTTTAAAAAGCACTCAGAGCTGTAACACTCCTTGTAATTTCAGTGTGAATGGGTGGGACTAAAGCACCACTTGAATAGGTGAATATAAGCAACTGCAATGGTTTTCATGACATCACAAAAACTTTCAACTCAAAATGGGACCTTAGTTTCCATATATAGATCATATGAACTGAGAAAGGAATGTCACGTTTCAAAACTTTATACACTACAGACTCATGTTTAAAAAAAAAAAAAAAAAAAAAGGTAAGAAAAATGTGGTTTTCCATGTTATGGGCACTTTAAGCACAGTGTCTGTGTACATTTGCCACCCAGACGCACTGGGGGCTCACGTTGAGCTGTAGATCCCCCATCTTGAGCCCACGCAGATTTATGCCAGAGCATGAAGCACTCAAGCAGGCCACTCACGTCGAGTTGGCTTCAACTGACATAGCCAATGTACTCCAAATAACTCACTTGTGTGAGGAGAAAAGTGCATGTAAGTCAAACGCATGCGTCTGGTGGAGTCAACTGTCGTGGGCATGCAGAATTGCACGAGAACATCTGGAAGACAGCATAATGAATATGAATAGTCCTATAAATAGATCTGCATGTGGTCTTGCAACGGTGCAAATCCTAGACTAGGTGTTTTTTGCACAATGCGATGACATCATTTTCTTTGGTTTGAAGTTTCCTAATAAACATTCGGTGGGCTTTTTTTTTCCTGCATTACTCATGACCTTAGTGACTTTGCACATCACCAGCACTGTGGGAAGTGCCAATGACCCTTGACCTCACTAAGAGGGTCACAGAGGCTCAGAGATTAGGGAACTGCCTTGTGTTCAATTTCATCTTCCCATGTACCCAGCTCAAGTTCCTCTCCAGTCTATCAGTCAGTCTGAATGAACACATCAGTCTAAACTATATGGCTAAAAATATGTGGACAATTGACCATCATACCTGTATGAGCTTGTTGGACATTTAATACCAAATCCATGGACATTAATATGGAGTTCCCCCCTTTGCAGCTTTCAACTCTTCTGGGAAGGCTTTCCACGAGATTTTAATGTGTGTGTCTTTGGGAATTTGTGCCCATATAGTCAAAAAGTGCATTTGTGAGGTCAGACACTGATGTTGGATGAGAAGGCCTGACTCACAAACGACATTCCAATTCATTCAAAAGGTGTTCAGAGGAGGTTGAGATCAGGGCTCTTCATGGGCCATTAGAGTTCCACTACAACAAACTCATCAAACCATATCTTTATGGAGATCGCTTTATGTGAAGAGGCACAGTCATGCTGGAACAGGAGAGAGTCTTCCCCAAACTGCTGCCACAAAGTTGGAAGCACGAAATGTTCTGAAACGTCTTTTAATTCTGAAGTATTGACATTACCCTTCACTGAAACTATGGAGCTAGTCCAAACCATGATATGCAGCCTCAGACCATTATTCCTCCTCTACCAAACTTTACTGCTGGCACTATGCACTCTCAAAGGTAGTTGTCTCCTAGTATCTGCCAAATCCAGATTCATGCATCAGATTGCCAGAAAATGAAGTGTGATTTATCACTGCAGAGAACACGTTTCCACTGCTCCAGAGTCCAGTGGCGGTGTGCTTTACTGCACTAGAGTCGACACTTCGCATTGCGCATAGTGGGTCATATGCAGCTGCATGGCCATGGAAACTCATTTCTTGAAGGTCCTGAAGTTTGGAACTCTATAGTGAGTGAGGCAACACAGGATAGACGATTTTATATGCTATGCACTCCAATGCTCAGCTGTCCACTGTCTCTTAAGGAACAAAGCTCAACCAAGTCTCCTTAGGAACAAATAATACCTGATTCAGAAACTCAGATGGCACCAATCTGCCATTAATCTGTTCTACCAGAAAATACTCAGATATTAGATGAAAAAAACAGAGCAGTCAATACAGCACAAAGCAAAGTAGCTCACATAACAGTAGTCACATGTAGCCTAGTGTTTGCATGAAAACAATGAGCATCAAGTATCATTTGCACTTTTTAGCCGTCTTTTTAAGCATGAGAAACAATTTTAGTGCTGAAAACGGGGCCGTCTGAACACCCCATTTTCACACCAAGTTTGTTTGGTAACGTTCACACCAAAGTTTGCGTTTTTGTGACATTATCTTCTTTGTTTTGTTCAGTTGGCTTCACGCTGCAAGTGTACCACGCTATACACAAGGGTGTCCTTTGACTGGTCATAAATTTGGTTGGAAAACAAATGCTCCGCTAGTTTCATGTTTACCTCCATCCAAAGTCACTAAACTTCATTTTGAATTTTCAGTATCCTATCAGAGTATCAAATGCAGATCCAACCTTCACTATTTCTTGGTAAAAATATCTTACCATATTCATTATAAGGCATTAAAAATAGCCCAACATATCAAGATGCTTTCCACAGTCCGAGTGTCCAATTCAAATGCTTTACTAATACTTTACTGCTCGACTGATACAAGCCTCTATCAAGAGAGTCAAATGTTCTAACGGGCAGATTACGCAGACAGTACAGCGCTGACATGCACTGAGAAAAACATGCTCTGGTGATGGATTGGCTCGTTTTGTGAGGACCATCATAAAAATGTGTCCAGTTCACTAGCAGTGAACTGAACCATAGTTTGCTTGCAAGCAGGTCTCTCACCATTTCTGGCAGATCATGCTTCCACTGTATGAATGAACCGAACTAAAGGAAAAGTCTGATTGGTCTTCACCAAACAAGGCAGGTGGGTGAATATGCCCTTATTTGGTCATCCTAAGTGAAATGTTTGAATTAAAGCTCAGTAGTCCTTGAAAAAACAAAAATATTGTATCAGTCAACAAGGTTTCAGAACTGGTATTGGAAAAGAAAGAGAGGTATTTTACCATCTCTCACTAACACACAGATGCCCCTCATCCAAAAATCTGACAGACCCTCCTTTTTCCCCCTCAATGTGTGAAGCTCACTCTTCAAACCAAACAGCCACCCCATGTTTTGTATTTGCTCCCTCTTGCTTGACGCCATGAGACATATTAAAATGTATGAGCTTCCCTGCACCCGGCTCAGAAAGTGCCCAAGTCGCGAGCTTACAAAGATCATAATTACACACATGGTGGAGGACGGACCCCCTCAGAGAGAAAGCTATTATTTACAGCTAGAAAAAAATATCACTCAGCAGTGTTTGAGGAGAGGGCTGCATAGCAGACACAGAACTGGGTATTAAAGGGCCTATATTCCACATTTTTCTACCATATCCTTCCCATGATGTCCATTAATGACAGTTGTGTGGATTTATGCACCAAAATCAGAATTCAATTTTACAAGACATTCAGCCTCTATTTATCCATCCAACCAAACTAGCTGCTTTTGTAACTGAGGCATTAAGACTGACGTGCAGTAGTACACAAAAGTTTAAACCCCCCCCAGTCAAATTACATGTTGTGTTCACTTATCTAAGCTAACGTTAACACATTCTCTGCACAGAACACACTTCAATATGATGCTTTTCTACATATTTTAGAGTGCAATTGCTTTTTAACATCAGTGGATAGACAAAATATAAGATTTTCACGTAGGTAATCAGCAATCAGATAGATAATCATCTGACCAGGGGCGCCTAAACTTTTGCAGAGGACTGTATATAAACGCTGCGACTGGCTGTGCTTTATTGCCTTATTAAAAAAACAGTCCAGGCTGAAACATCCATCTTGCGTGAATGGGTGGGGCTAAACCGCTGAATAGGTAGAAGACGTGTTAATGCACTGGTTTTTGTGACATCACAGAAACAATTGGCAGTTTAGTTTCTGAACACGAACAGTATGAATGGATGAGTGAATCATACGCTTTGAAACTTCAGCCATGTTTACATCCCGCAGTCAAGTCTTACTTCAAAAATGCACAGAAAATGCTGTCGTCCATAAAACAGGCCGTTTAAGGAGAATTAGTAAAACGGCGGCCTACAGAAACTTTAGCTCTGCTTTGGCTGGTGTCAACCTCAGAAGGATGAGGCTGAGGACAGACAGCTGCAGGAGCAAAAGAAAATACTTTTTTTTTTTTTGGCCAATGGCAAATATGGGCAGAGAATCTCCTCATAGCGAATGCATGACAAAGAGGCTTTTCAGCAGACTGTGAACTGCACTCCCCACCTCCTCCTGCACACAGCAGCAGTCCTGAGCAAGCAGATCAGCAGTTAAGTACATCAGCAAACACGTTTAAGTTTATAGAAGGCCTGATAAAGTCTCGCTACTTCTGCATATTCAGGCAAGAATTTACAACATTCACACCCAGACAGTCTTCCCCGTGGAGAGCCCAACAACGTTCATTTATTTTCATTACTTCCTGTGTTTACCCTGGAAATTAAACCGGACAAGCTGTTTAGAGCGGCCTCAATTTTGCCATGCGGAGGTCAGCAGGTTTTTAATAATGGGGCATGGGTATAAATCCTAATCTCTACAAACATGATGTGCGACTCCAGAAGAATTCCTGGACCGAATCAACACAGAACTGCAGGGGCTACAAAGAAATCAACACATACCAGTCATAATTTGCAAGTTTGTTCTGGCCAGTCTTTGTCTGTGGGAGAGTTATCAGATCCGCAGTTGACAGAGGCCCAGCTCTGTGCAAACATAACCCCAGGGACAACTGTAACAAGGTGAGTGTGTGGTTCTCCCCCAATTAAAGGGACAGTTTTGTTTGGTGAACACATTTTACACCATTTCCCCCTTTAACTTAAACATACTCCTTCAAGCAAGACATGTTTTGTGTCTGAAGTCACTGGACCTACAAGGCTACAGCAGCTAACAAGGAATGGAAGCTTTCACTTCAGCACTTGGCATCGTGCAAACTGCATGCCTAAATCATCACACATTTGCCTCAAACCATGTCAAATTGTTAAGAAATCTCAAGTAGGGTTGCTTATGCGGTTTGTTTTTTTGTTTACCCAATTTAGTCACAGATCATTTCACCCGCTAGCTAAGTAACCCCCGTTAGATGATGCTACCAAGCTGGGAGGTTGAAGGCTTGCACATGGTTCAGAGCCCAGGCAATTTGAAACCACTGTTTTTTCTAATGTGCCAACTGTTCAGTTTCTCAGAGTGCCACAGTGCCACTCAGCATTCTGTCATTACTACGTTAAATTAAATCCAGAGAGACCACAAAAAGCCAGATCAGTTTTTTTGTTTTATTTAATTATGAGTAGAGGATAAAAATGTGGGGTGGGGGTGGGCTATCCTACCCACCCAGAGAGGGCAAGGCCAATTGTGCTCTCTAGCACTCCCAGCTATGGATGGCTGTAGTATCACCAGGTATCGAACTTGCGATCTCCTGATGACGGGGCCAGCCTTTAAACGGTTGCACCAATCGGGAGCCCGTACCTCGATGCATATGGAGTATAGCAGCACTCCGCCACGTGGCGAAACACATCCAGTGACCGGTGGCCTTAATAGAATGGGAATTAGCAGTTAGCGTAGTGCTGGGCGATATGGCCTCAAATCAAAGCATGATTAATTGAATGTTTTACCTCAATTACGACTGCTGAACGATTATTTTGTTTGGGTTTTTTGCCCTCATAGTTCACTGAAAAGGCTCGTATTGTAAATATACTCTGTGCATCTCAAAGTAAATCGTCTCAACAGCCAGATCGGAACTCTGGCAACGTATGACAAACCAAGTCAACATTAGCCATAATTTTGTGCTGCTGAGACCAAATAAACATTTGGGACAATATTTCTGTACAGAAACTAGAAGAGGCTTGTCCAAAACAGAAGAAATTGTGAAAGAAATGAGTGAACGCAGCCTGAGGAGAGCGAAGCCGCTGCGTCAAAGAACAAAGAATCCAACGACATGAAGCAAAGAAGTGATCGTGCCCTTTTTACAGGGCATTCTGGATGATGAGCCCAGCTGTGAGTCAGTGAAGCTTCATAAGCGCTCCTGTGATGCTGGTGAAGATGAAGCTGTACCTTCATAGTCATGATTATTTACTCTAGATGAGCCACGTGAAGCAACATGACGTGTTGTTCTTTTGCGCATGCAGGTCACTTTAGGAGCTGAGCCATTGACTGATGTCGCATACAGATCACATTTAAAAGATATTGTGAACAGCCAAATAAAAAAAATTAGATTTGGTAAGAAAATCAGATTTAGGCCACTTTTACCTGCTGTGTGAACATAGCCTTAGCCTCCATGTGGCAGAGTGGACGTTGCAGAATCACGTGACAACACAAGCAGTGGCAAGTTTTAAGGGGACAGTACATGAACACAGAGTGGGGAAAGTATTAACAGAATTTAAAAAAATAATCAAAATAACCGACATTTACAAGATTAAGTTGGTTAGAGGTTCTGAATGTCGGAAGTGTCCTATACCAAGTGTGTTGAGCTGTCCATTCCCATTGCGTTAAGGCCACCGTTCACTGGACGTGTTGTGTTCTTACCTCAACACATTCTATCCGCTACATGGTGCAACACGTCCAGTAACCAGTGGCCTTATGCAATGAGAAAGGGCAGCTCAACACACATAGCTGATGTAACAGAATTAGTGTAGTACATAAACAGACGCCCACATTGGCTGGCATCATGCTGAGTGATGGAGGAAAAAGAGGGACCACCAGGAGCAATGACAGTTATGCTCTCTTCGACTTGCAGAGGACTGTAAGCGTAAGGCCAACACTTAGGCCAGAACAGCTCACATAAGTACATGAATGCAGACACACTATGTCCCAGTTAACCATCATTCAATCTTACGGTACTTACCATATGTTTTCAATGTGTGGTTTTATGGTAAATATTGAAGAAAGATCCATAAGGCTGTGCTCCCACTCTGCACCACTCACATACTCTGCCATCCATATGTTTAGTTGTTGTAGGCATTAGAATGACAGTAGATCCCACTCTGATACGTCCTCCTTCACGTACAGTATCTTCTTGGCCCTTAATGTAGGTAGATTGTGATTTCTGACACTCTGACACTACAAAAGCATGACATAGCTAAAAAAACCGTAGTTTGCACTGTGCTAGGTGGTAGGCTACAAACTTCTATTACTTGTTAGTCTCGTAGCTCCAGTGCAAAACTAAAGAACTAAACTTCAGATACTAAACATGCCTTGGCTGATCAACTACACGTGGGGTCAGGGAGCTATTCCTTTCAAATAAATAAAAGAAAACACTTAGAGAAAAATCTTTAAGGGGCATCAAAAGAGGAAAGAATGTCTCGGCCAATCTTTCATACACTTTATGTAGTGTTAACTGCTGCTCTCTGTATAACATCAGCGCTCTCCATCACTCACTACGTCTCCTCCCCAACACAGTACCACTTAATCACACAACACTCCTCAGTTGGTACACAGATGTGCTTTTTTGCTCGACATGTGGACTTTGGGTAAACAGCGTCATAAATGCTGGTTTTAAATTGGCTTTTCGAGCCGGAGTGGGCTGAGAGGTAGCCAAAGCCTTTCAGGCAGCATGTCAGGAATGCCCCGGAGGTTCAGGTGGTTTCTGCGAAGAACTGAGCGCCACAGTGCTCTGCGGTCGTTTCCCACATTAGTCTCTCAGTGCCTGTGGCCTGGGGGACACACACTGCTCCGTGGTTGCTGCAGGCTGGGGTTGGAGCGCGGGAGGAGCTGGGGGGATGCTCATAAATCAAACCCTCCTCAAGGCTTGTCTGGGGGCTTGCTGATAGTATGCATGGTAAATCAGCGCTGTTCTGCAGAGCTTCACCCAAAACTCTCAATCTTTCCTGCTCTGAGCCATTAGAACTTCGCCACACACTGTCCTTCCATTGTTATTCCAAGGAGATGCCTGTTAAAATGTGTGCTGAAACATTTTTTGTGACCAACTGTCTCATATTTTTATACTAATTATATGCTGGAGAACTTGGAGAGCAATAAAATATATATATATATATATATATATATATATATATATATATATATATATATATATATATATATGGCACAAAACAGATTAAGCAAACGTTATAAATGAAAGAAAAGAAAAAAAAGTAAATAAGGTAGCCAATCAAATAAGTTATTTTGCTTAAGCAGAAAAAGAGGAGAGTAAAAGGAGGTCGAAAACAGCAAAAGAAAGAGAGAAAGGGAAAAAAGAGCAAAGCAGGCAAGCAAACAAAACAAAAACTAGTGAAGTAAATGTGAAGAGTAATGGAAATAGAAGCAAGCAAAAGTAAGGAAAAGCAAAACACCAAAGAGAGTTAAAGAACCAAAGATGAAAAAGTGAAAGGAAAAGAAGAGCAAAAGAAAAAGGAAAAAGAAAAAAAATGGTACAAAAGAGTGAAAGGAATAATGGAAGAAAATGCAAGAGCGAAAGAAAGAGTGAAAAGACCAATCAAAAGAGCAAATGAAAGTGAAAAAAGGCAGAAGAAAGAGAGAACAGAAGAAAGAACCCATAAAAAAAGCAAAAGAGCAAAAGAAAGACAGAAAAAAGAGAAAGAAAAAAAGGGCAGAAGAAAGAAAATGAAAAAAAAGCAAAAGGAACAAAAGAAAGTGAAAGAAACAGAGGAAAGAGCTGAAAAGTAAAGGATCTGGGTGCTTATGGGTGCCGGGCTGTTCTGCTGGCGTCTCCTGTCTCACCCTCAGTGCGCTCTCAGTGAATGGCGGAGTAAAGAGGCTCATTTAGACTGCATTAAAAATCATGATCTGGTACCTTTAGGGAAAAGTGCCAGTTATGATTTACAATAAGCAAACAGAGCCGAGAAGGCAAAACAAAGGTGACTTGTGAGGACTTGGGGCAATGACTAATCCTCTATGGACACTTTGGCTGGAATGTTTACTCTGGGCTTCTACAGGGAGTTCTGAATGGGCCGGACACTCAGAGGACTCTTGCAGGTTAAGATAAGCCTCGCATTTAACACTCCACATCACATGGCTTCACAGGATGTATAGAACTCTATATCTCTGCTAAGAAAACACGGCGGACTGCTGTATTTACAATACCGCTGATAAGTCTCGCTTTCAGAACGTGGACGCAGATGCTCCTTTTCAGTGATCACCTCATTACAGATACAGCAGCTACAGCTATTAGCTTAACATTTATGTATTTAGCAGATCCTCCTATCAAAAGTGACTCATATGTATGGCTCGAATGTAGCATTAGAAGTGCTGCTCAAAGACTGCCGGCTAGTTCTTACAGCTAAAGTAGTCACAATAAGGAATTATTTATATAACATGAAATATAATCCTGTCGATATTATGAATTAAAAAATAAAATAAAATCTGAAGTTAGCCAAATTAAAGGCACAGTCACTTTCACAAAATGGAATATTAAACAAATTCATTTGCTGTAAACATGCTTATTTAGCTCCTTCTGTGGCACTGCTGTAGTCTCCAGATTGAGATTTTCAAGGCTAAGACGAGTGAAACCCCCTTCTGATGATGCATCTTGAAGGTGGGAGGTACTTTTGAGAGGAAAAAAAAAAAAAAAAAAAGCAACTTCATTGGGGTGGATTTCTAAGGGTGAGTTGTTCTGAATTCCTTTTGCTGATAAATGCAGAAGGAAGACAGCTATCAAACATTCCTGCTAGGAAGCGGAATATCTTACTGCAGCCATTTAACTGTAGTAACTGCCCTGGAATAATCATTACAATGAAGAGGATGCATCGGAAATGACTCTACCCTAATTTAAAGCTGAGGTTAGCAAAGTAGCTACCACACGGTCTACATATCTTACCTGGTTTTGGCTTTTTTCTCTGACTGAAAGGGTAACAAAAGTGGTCTCTGGTGTCCAGTTTGTGCGGAATAAAAGGACAGAATCGCTGAGTGTGTTTACAGGCAGCCATTAAATATCTGATCATTCAACTGGTCATGTAAACTCAGCTTACTCAGATTTTTAGACTGGAATAAGAAATCTGATACAGAGTGCTGCATTTTATCTTAGTAATCCAATTTCTCAGTGCGTGTAAACTCTTACTCCGATTTCCCAGTCTGCACATGTGCAAAAACAGACCACAGTACCGGAAATATGCGTTGCTGCGAGACGCCAGGAAAACACTTTTGGAGCAACACTATATTGTCAAAACTAAGCATTTATATGTTCGTCATCTTCTACATGATGCATGTTCATATTTTTGCAGCATGAAGTTTGAGTTTTACGTTATGTTTACGTCACATCTTCTGTGAGTTTATTGGCCGGATGCAAACAGAAATTGATTACTGCCTCACTCACGGAGACCCAGAGTTCCCACATTATCTGATTACTCAAGTGCATATAAACGTGTTAATCGGATTACTGACAATCTGATTTTCTGCAGCTATTGGATTATTAAGTGCATGTGAACGCACTCACAGAGATTCATCGTGACTATATGATGTATTTGCCAAATGCATGTTTGGAATTGTAGTGAGAGAACATGACAAATTACCCAATAAACCTCAGTTTCAGGTTGGTCTATTACCTAGCTAAGGCTTTAAGTTCATTCTAAATTTTTACGTTACAAAATAAAATCAATACCACTTTTCTGATCATTATTTTGGGAGGACAACTAGGCAAAGCACAAAGTAACAAAGACAAGTCACAAAGGTGGTTACCATTCATGTGTGTTAATTGCACACCTTTAGAACTTTTTGTTGTGTGGGGGCACTACAACTCCACCCACACTCCCCCACTTTCCCACTTCCCACTCCCACTTTCCCACCAACACAACACCAGAAGATGTATTATGTTTGCATAACAGACACCCAATTTCACTCTTACCTCTGGAGACTCTTGCTCCCCAGGCATCCGTGTTGTGTTTGCTGCTAATGGACAGTGGTGCTATCTGTCAGAGCATCCGCGCTCACTCCCCAGAGAGAACAATGGGATTTGTTGTCAGTTACCTTACAGCACTACTGATTGAGGAGCGTGTACAAAGCTGCCTCCTGCCACTGGTTAGCAAGAGCTTCATGTTACAAATGGCTGTCTGGGGGTGAACCTGAACAATCACACAGATAACAATCTAAATAAGGGGTCTTTAAGTAATAGATCAACAAAAAAAATGTAGTCAAACAAAACGTTTGATGTCTGAACTGCTGTGAGGCCAAGCTTATACCTCACCAGTGAGCACTGTTTAAACCATGTCTAAATCTCACATTTGTTGAGCAGCACTGGGGATAATGTGGTACAAAGTAACGTTACATTAATGTAATGATTTTTCCTGTACTGAAGAAGCCAATATGAAACCGATAAAGATCTCCATACTGTAAAAGAGAGACTCAACTTCACCAACCAACACCGACACTATTTTCATTCAGCAACAGCTCTGCAAGCTCCACATTCTATTCTTAAAAGATTTTATTTCAAGGCAGCTGTTTATAGAACCATTTCTATGGGCCAGGTTCTCAGTTTTCAAACCAGTTTAACTGTGTCAAAGACAGCAATAGTGAAAAACAAGTATCTGATGTTTGCTGTGATGAGCTATTTCTAAGTAAATTGAAGTAACTATTTAAATTTAGCTTGTACTTTCCAGTTGCCACAGATCTTCTGTGTGTTTTAGAGAGTAACATAGAAGCAATGAGATTACTTCTTTAGAGTGTAATCAGTAAAGTGATCCCATTACAGTGTGAAAGAACAATAAGTATTTTAAGTATTTGTGATTGTTTTTTTTAGTAACTATCCTAACACTAAGGCAGCTCCTTTGGGCTGATATCTATGAATGGTTTCTGACGCTCTGGCCTATGGTCATCTATAAAAATGGACAAAAGTACTGTCAAAAAAGCTACTTTAGGCTCATAGCTCAAGTGCAAAAGTGAAGACTTAGGAACTAAGGAAACTAAACATGTCTTTGTTGAATGGGAAAACTTTATAAAGTGTATTATCCATTTTTGGCCAAACTGTCAATTTCTTTTTGGCTGACCACATAAATCTGTGAAATATTTAATGTTTATAAGTCTGGACAACTCTTACTTTCAGGGAGTATGCAGCAGATGTGCAGTGGAGCACCTCTTCAGCACATCGACATATCGCTGTTGTCAGAACAAAACTTCATATCTCCATTTTTGATGCTTTTTAGTTTTTGACATGTTTTAAAAACACCTGTTGCCCTTAACATTGTGTGTAATTTTCATGATGAATGCACCAACAGAAATGGCCCAAAATGACTTAGAAAAAAATCTGGTTCCATTGACTTATATCAAAAGCAAAGTATGCTTTTCCTTCTCCTGTAAAGGAACCATTTTGGAGATACGAGGTTTTGTTCCGACAACAGCGATATCCATCTTTGGTTTTACGCCATTTACTGGAAAAAAAAAAAATCAAAGTTTAAGACTCCAAGCATCAGAAGGTGAACTTTATCAGATGAGGAAATCCTGACCATAACTTACTACGCAGTGTCTGATAGACTTGAGAGTCAAGGCAGTGGCACCGTAATGAGTAAAGCCATTTATAAAAGGGAACAGAGACCCTGGTTCCCCCTTCACTAAATTGACCGTAGCACATCCTTCAATGGTTTCTGTTTATGGAGCAACAAAAGAAGGTATTTTGCTTCCATGGTCCTGGAATGCCAGAGGCCTTTCTTTACAGTATGCAGCCTATTCTTTATTGACCCTGATTTATTAGTCGAAATTATCGCAATAAATCGTGTTGTAATAGCTCCTCTTTTGTTGCCCATGTGTTGTTAGAGTATATTGTCTGTGGTGAAGAGCTTTAGAAACTGTTTTGCCCTGAGGTTGCAACCTGGAATATTACAAATTACCCTGTCAGCACTACTAGCCCATAAAAACCATTGCTGTCCCAACTTTGCATTTAGCAAACATCAGCGCTTTCCCAACTACTCTGTTGATGTTTCTATGATATTCAAATGCTTGACAAGGTTTTAAAGCCCAAGACAATCTGTGGCAACACGGTGATGTTTTTTCGTGCTGGGAAAAGTTGAACACGTTACAGGCTCTCCATTTCAGTGGAGTCCGTAAAAAAGCTGAGGTTCAGTCCTGAAAATTGCAGTTTACCCGTGGCATCAAAGCACTACACTTCATATTCCGCTCTGATCTGTCAACCAGAAAAATAACCAGAGGCAACATCAAAGGACAATTTTCTGTGCAGGGGCCAGTCTGGTAATGTCACTCACTTTATGCCTCAGGACTCATGGCAAAAGGCTCTTTCATACCTGTATGAAAATTGGTCTTATTAAGAGACTACTGAAATCGTTTGATGCAGAGAAAAATAGGCTGACAGGCACCAGTGTCCTCACCTCCTTGTATATGTGGTGGTTAAAAAGGTCTTCCATTATAAAGTGGTTCACAACATTTGCCCTAAAAGTCTTCCACTGTGAAGCCTTTGACCGGTCTATCAGAATGTGCATGAAAGGTCAGCATTTTGAAACAATCTGGAAACACCATCTGGATTTGGAAAGTAATGTTAGCAGATCCAGTGTTAATTAGAACAGGATGCAAGAACCACGCATGTGAGGCAATTAACTAACTCTGTCAAAAGGCAAAAGAGCATGGTGAACTTGATCATGACTTGAGCTAAGCAAAGAACCTCAAAGTTAATGGGATATTCCAGCTCACAACACGCATTTAATAGGCTTTGTAAAATTCTGAGGGGCAGCATTGTATCCCTCATCTGTTTGAAACAATTTAAGATTTTGTATGTATTTTTCATTTGTCCTCTCACAACAATACCCAGAAGGCCCAATGCAAATACATCATACAACCAATAGGAATCCCCCCACACTGATCAATGAAAATTCACAATGCACCGATTGAATACACTACAAAGACAAGATATTTAATGTTTGTTTTTTGCAAATATTCACTCATTTTGAATTTGATGCCTGCAACACGTTCCAAAGAAGTTGGGACAGGGGCATGCCATGGGCACTAACACACCCCCATACCATCAGATATGCTGGCTTTTGAACTTTGCACTGATAACAATCTGGACAGTCCTTTTCCTCTTTGGCCCGGAGGACACAACATCCACGATTTCCAAAAACAATTTGAAATGTGGACTCGTCAGACCACAGGACACTTTTCCACTTTGCGTCAGTCCATCTCAGATGAGCTCGGGCCCAGAGAAGCTGGCAGTGTTTCTGGGTGTTGTTGATATATGGCTTTCACTTTGCATGGCAGAGTTTTAACTTGCACTTGTAGATGAAGCCACGAACTGTGTTCACTGACAGTGGTTTTCTGAAGTGTTCCTGAGCCCATGTGGTAATATCCGTTACAGAAGGATGTCGGTTTTTAATGCAGTGCCGCCTGAGGGATCGAAGGTCACGGGCATTCAAATGTTGGTTTTCTGCTTTGCTGCTTACTTGCAGAGATTTCTCCAGATTCTTTGAATCTTTTGATGATATTATGGACTGTAGATGATGAAATCCCTAAATTCCTTGCAATTGCACGTTGAGAAACGTTACTCATAAACTGTTCATAAACTATTTGCTCAGTTGTTCACAAAGTGGTGAATCTCGCTCCATCCTCGCTTGTGATCGACTGAGCCTTTCAGGGATGCTCCCTTTATACCCAATCATGACACTCACCTGTTTCCAATTAACCTGTTCACCTGTGGAATGTTCCAAACAGGTGTTTTTTGAGCATTCCTCAACTTTCCCAGTCCTTTGTTGCCTCTGTCCCAACTTCTTAGGAACATATTACAGGCATCAAATTCAAAATGAGTGAATATTTGCAAAAAACAATAAAGTGTATCTGTTTGAACATTAAATATCTCATCTTTGAAGTGTATTCAATTGAATATAATATTCTAATAATACATATTGACATGATATTTTCCTATCAGTTACGTTAGCTATCTGTAGTCACCAGCCTGCCCTCAAGTATACACTCCACAGCACTTTTAGTTTGCCCAAAGTTCCTCACACCTTCAAGAAACATCAAAAGGGGGTTTTCCTTCTTTCTTTAAATGGGAAATTCATGGTCTAGAACCTGTGTGTCCAAACACAAGGCCCATGACACAGTCCTATTCAGCCTACAAAAGGATCTAGTTTTCTATTCTTATTAATCTTTTTTACCCTGAGATGCACTAGAGTCCCCAGCATGCACTGCAACAGTGCGTATTCTGACCCCCGTCCCCCAACAACAATCATTAGGCCAGCAGTTACACAAATAGAAAAGATGCCTGTTGTGTAGTTGAAGTAAATAGGCAGTTTTAACCTCTTCAATTCCTTGAGACCACCGGTGGTTCTAAAACGCAAGTCATCATATTCTACATAACTTACACATTTCTTAAGCTACATTCAAAAAGTGGGTGTTGTATGAGGCTGTAAGATTAAGATTAAGTTTAAGATTAAGTGATACTTTTTTGATCCCACAACCGGGGAAATTCCACCTCCGCATTTAACCCATCCGTGAAGTGAAACACCACATACACACTAGTGAACACACACTAGGGGGCAGTGAGCACACACTTGCCCGGAGCGGTGGGCAGCCCTATCCACGGCGCCCGGGGAGCAGTTGGGGGTTAGGTGTCTTGCTCAAGGACACCTCAGTCATGGACTGTCGGCCCTGGGGATCGAACCGGCAACCTTCTGGTCACAGGGCCAGATCCCTAACCTCCAGCCCACGATTGCCCCCAAACTGTCTTCTTTCCAGTCAAATAAATGGGTAATGCAATGTTAAACCCTTATAATAAAAGAAGCTTCTACTGAAAGTCGACCCATTTTTCCACAAACCTGGGTTATAAACTATAAACAGACGGTGTCTCCTCAGTGATCTGCTCTGTAAATGATTTTTATAAAATAATACAAAGTGCGTCGAAGATTTTTGCAGCAGTAAATTGTAAGCATATAGCAATATGGGGAGCTTTTACATAAAAAAAATAAAAATGTACCTTTATTTCATGCCGTTACTGAATAATTTTGTTGGAAAAACCAAAACATACCCTGTATAAGAGGTTAAACAAACTCCCTAAAACTATTATTATTTTTAATTATTTTTGAAGAAGTATTTAGTGCCTATTTTTGGCATATTTTAAATAAACAATGGCCTGTTCAGGTCACGGTGAAATGTTGTAAAAGTTAAATTGAAATAAAAACACAGCTGGCTCACGGATTTGATGAGATTTTTTTAATATAAACCTTTCAGTGGTTGAGTTGGACACCCCTGCTCTAGAATTTACTAGAGCACCTTTAAAGGAGGCCAGCAGGTGCTTACAACAGATGCAGCGACGAATAGAGTTTTCATTTTGTCCAGTGTGCCCCTTTAGTGCATTTTTCAATTCTGATAGATTTTTGTGATTTGGTGTGTTAAAATTGTCTTCTACAGAGCTCTTGTTGTTCCATATGAGGTCAGTCTTGAACCGCGGTCACAGTGAACACGAGTAAAATTTGCTTGGCAAAAAAACCAAAAATCATTTGAATGGGAAAAGACAGCTTAATACGAAAAAGGAATCTTCTTCAGAACCCCTGCCAATTCGAAAACCTTGAAGGCATGAGCCAATAGAAAAGGGCAAGTGTGGTATCTTGTGGTGTAGTTTTAGAGGGCACATAAAGTTTAAAGGAGAGCTAACTTTAACTAGTTAACTAGATTTTTTTTGCTGTGCAACCTCAAATGATGAGCGAAAGGACGTTCCTCCTTTCCATTATCTCAGGAGGAAGATACCACATTAGGCCAACCCACACCCACCTGGTTGTTGCTCCATCCAATGCTCCGTCCAGCATCACTGAAGCTTTACGTCGGCCTTATACCTAACGACTTCTCAAGCAGCCTTCCTAGAGTAGCATCTCACTCGCGTCATCTTGCTCATTCAGCGTGAGGGGGTCAGGATGGCGATGAATGAATGAATGAATGAATGTAAGGAAATATGCAGAGGACTTTAAGAATGGGATTACCGAAGAAGCCCACCCCCTTTTTTTATTGTTTGTTTTTTATGCTTTAGCCAATAACACCTAATCAACAACGTTGAATTACTGCATGTTTTGTTTCTGTATATATTTTTTACACTAAATAAAGGAACTGCACATTTTACAGGTTAATAAAAAAATTACTGGGTGATGATCTGCCTGGGAATACAGTCCTACAGTGACCTGGGCTGAGCACCAGATCATTAGATGCCCAGCCAAGGTATCGTTCCCATTTGTACCACTACAGAGTGAAGAAGGAAAAGGGTTTCTCTGCTTGTAAATTTTCAGCAGGTGCATGATGGGAAATAATCTCAAAGGTCTAGCTGCAGTCTTGTAAATAGTGATGCTGCAAATCTTTGCAAAATCATTCAGTCTGTGATGAAAAACTGTGAGAGGGTGTCAGACTTTAGTCTTTCAAGTCGTTTCAAAGTCTTCTAGTGTATGGCTAGCATTAGACTTTATTTGTAGTTCAGAGACCAGTCCTCAAATTAAACTTTTAAAGTCAGCCATTTATCAAAATAAGTCCCAATTCATAAGAGATCTCAGAAAAACAAAAAACACCACCGCTCATTTGAATAATACTAAATTAACTACATAAAAACAAACAAGCAAATAGGAGATGATCAGGAGGAGGATGAGAAGACCACAGTTTTACATTTCAGCTGTGCAACACACACATAAGATTACAGTCCCTTTCGTTTCAGGTCAGGCCAATTCCAAAAGCTTTGAACGTGGAATGTTAAATGTTGAATTCTGGGTCAGCATTTCACACAATTCACACTCTTTTGGTTAGACTGCAAAAGGCTTCCAGCTGAAACCAGTTCCAATAACACATTAATCGACAGGGCTTGCAGACTACAGGAACCTTCACAGATGTGGATGCGAGAAAGGACGCCTCTGTGGGAGCAGCTTTCACCCCTGGCTGAAACACGCCAAAGACGAATGATCACAAGGCCAAAAGGTGAAGGTGGATTCATATCTGAAAGGCGATCAGACTACAGACCTTCCGTAAACCAAAAACCGTTCCCACAGAGTTGTGACCAGCAACAGAACTTTCTCAAAACTCAGCAAAACAGCACCAGGCCAACATGCAGAGGGACGTCCTGTCAGTACTTTAGGAACAGCAACCAGCTGCCTGTACTGTTAAAAAGAGAGCAAATAGTCCTGTTGAAATGAGCTCAGTGCAGCTTTGCATAAAGTGACTTTACATTGAAGAAACGTAGATGTTCTTGATAGTATCTTCCAAATGTGGCACTACTGGTCTGGCACAACTAATAAAACCTCAGAAAAGTGAAACGATACACATGTAACATGAAAATATCAAGCTTTGTAACATTACATTTCTGCCATATCATCCTTGCCTACCTTCCAGAATTTCGAAAAATATGACACTCATATATACATATAGCATTGTGTTGGTGTATGTCCAAAACACACACATTTAATATGTGCGTCGTTCTAGCACTAATTATTAAATATAGTTAATACGGTCATCAAGCTGCATAAATTCCACAGCACTAATACTACATTTAGTAATTTATTTCACTGTACTAGCATTACACACATATGCTGAGACCAAAATGCATTGTACAACATCTATCACAGTACTACCACTACTCTACAGTTATGTACTTACTTTAGACGCCCTTGAGCTCCTGCTGCGTGACCACCAATGCTCTAGCTTTTCTGGAGTAAAATAACAAAAAGCCTGACAGTACAAGCATTTTGCTGGACAAATTGGTGTGTGTATTCTTCCCAGAATTCTCGTATTACCTGCTTGACCTAAGCCTATCCTAAGAAAGTCCTGCAGATGAACAGGCCATCTGGGCCCAGCAACCTGAGTCCTCTGCTCATAGTGGAGCACTTTAAGCCATTCTCTTGAGGTCATATAGCCATATGTAAACATCTGAACGCTTCTGGTCAAATTACTTGTTTTGTTGGTTTTCTAAGTGAAAATAAATTACATATCCTCTACAAGCAACACAAACATGATATCCAGAATTTTATTTTTAAAATAGACAATAATTATTTACTAACTAAATAATTATTGTCTATTGTCTAAGACCACCTTTGACTGAAATCGCAGCCTTCAAATGTTTCTTGTTTTACTATTCTTGATTAAAAATATTTCTTTTAAAAAATCCTTAGATTATTCATTTTTTCTGCTAATATTATACACTATATTGCCAAAAGGTATTCACTCACTTGCCATCACACGCACATGAAATTGAGAGAGATGCCATTCTTAATTCATTGGGTTTAATATGATGTCGGCCCACCCGTTGCAGCTATAACAGCTTCAACTCTTCTGGGAAGGCTTTCCACAAGGGTTAGGAGAGTGTTTATGGGAATTCTGACCATTTTTCCAGAAGCGATTTGTGAGGTCAGACACTGATTTTGGACAAGAAGGCCTGGCTCACAGTCTCCACTTTAATTCATCCCAAAGGTGTTTTATCGAGTTGAGGTCAGGACTATGTGCAGGCCAGTCAAGCTCTTCCATGTCTTTATGGACCTTGCTTTGTGCACTAGTCATGTTGGCACAGGGAGGAGCCATCCCCAAACTGTTCCCACAAAGTTGGGAGCATGAAATTGTCCAAAATCTCTTGGTGCTGAAGCATTAAGAGTTTTTTCATTCACTGGAACTAAAGGGCCGAGCCAAACTCCTGAAAAACAACCCAACACCATAATCCGTCCTCCACCAAACTACACCTGGCACAATACAGTCAGACAAGCACTGTTCTCCTGGCAACCTCCAAACCAAGACTCAGATGGAGAAGCGTAATTAATCACTCCAGAGAACACGTCTCCACTGCTCTAGAGTCCAGTGGCAGCACTTTATGCCACTGCATTCGACGCTCTGCATTGCGCTTGGTGATGTAAGGCTTGGATGCTGATCGGCCATGGAAACCCATTCTATGAAGCTCTCTACACTGTTCTTGAGCTAATCTGAAGGCCACATGAAGTTTGGAGGTCTGTAGCGATTGACTCTGCAGAAAGTTGGTGACCTCTGCGCGCTATGCACCTCAGCATCTGCTGACCCTGCTTTGTCATTTTACGTGGCCTACCACTTCGTGGTTGAGTTGCTGTCATTCCCAATCGCTTCCACTTTGTTATAATACCACTGACAGTTGACTGGAATATTTAGTAGTGAGGAAACTTCATGACTGGACTTGTTGCACAGGTGGCATCCTATCACGGTACCACGCTGGAACTCACTGAGCTCCTGAGAGTGAATAGTTTTGGCAATATAGTGTGTGTGTGTGTGATTCTATATATATATATATATATATATATGAGAGAGAGAGAGAGAGAGAGAGAGAGAGAGAGAGAGACACCGACCTTTGGCTCTTCTCCATTACGCAAGTTCTATACCAATTAAAGATTTTTCCTAGAACCGTACATCCAGGCTATTGTACATACACACCCATCACTGAAGACCATCTTTCTTCCAAGAAGAGGAACAGTTTGGACTCAGCCTGGGGAGGTTGCATAAGGTTGCTCTCATTAGAAACCTCATATCAGCAAAACGCTCATTTTAAATTCCAAGTAATTTTAAGCAGTTAGGAGATTTTCATTTGACAACAACCATAAACTATGGAGCATGACCCCTTTTACACCTCTGGCTTAAAGCCAGAGCGCACAGATGTACAAGGATTCTATACTGAAAGTTTTGTTTTCCCCTAAAAGGTTCCTGACCTTAACTTCATTACTTCACAATCACAGGCAAATCAACTTCAGATTGCCCATCTTCAGATACCGAGATATGGGGGCACCATGGTATGTACGAGTGAAGCGGACCACAGCTGGAACTCATGAACTAATGATCATACTCAGACTGGACAGATCCCCTGACCCTTACAGATAAGGTTCAAGCATCTGTTATGCAAGCAAAAAGCCCTGTAGCATCCATATAGTGCTGCAGTATGTTCTGCACATTGCCTTCCAGCCATGTACATGGAGTAAGTAAGATAAGCAGCCGCCCTGTCCAGAATAAGAATCCTATGGAATTCCATATAATACATGCAATACAAGAACTGCTGCTAACCACACAGAAAGCAGGTTTTTGACTAGAAATGGCATAATACCACTTGGCTTTTCTTATACTGAAGCCTTCAGTGTCAGCTGACATATTATTACCAATTCATTATTTCTTACCAGCTGAAGTCTCAATAAAAGCATTTCAACCAAATTAAAGCAACTGAAGCACTGTTCAAACTGAGCACCCTTTATTTTATTTAAAATCAAGCTTTTAATTTTTACACATCACATAAAAAAGCACTTGCATGGGAGACCCGCTTTCAGTTTTTCAAAGAAAAAGCATATTTTTCCACACTTCTAAAGCACAGTCTTTCAAGCGGGTTGTATTTTCTGCTAGCTAGCTGGAATGCTGGAACAAGAAAGGGTCCTAAACTTTTGCCACAAAGTTGGAAGCATATTATTTTCTACAATGTCTTTGTATGCTGTAGCATTAATGTTACCCTACAGCAGAACTAAGGGGCCCAAAACCTGAAATACAGCCCCAGCTCATTATCCCCCCTCCACCAAACTTCACTGATGGCACTGTGCATCCCGGTAGGTACTGTTTCCCTTGGCACCGAACAAACGCTGATTTGTGCTTTAAACTGCCAGAAGTGTGATTCATCACTGCAGAGTCCAGTGGTGGTCTGCTTTACACCACTCCAGCCGACACTTGGCATTGTGCATTAAGATCTGAGCCTTATGCACAGCAGTTTGACCAAGGAAACCCATTTTGTGAAGCTTCTGACACACAGTTCTTGTGATAGTGTTGCTGTTCCAGAGGCAGCTTGGAACTCTGTAGTGAGTGATGCAACATGGGCGATTTTTACGTGCCACATACTTTAGCATTCATCACCCCTTCTCTTTAAAGTTGTGTGGTCTACTGTTTCATAGCTGAACTGTTGGTGTTTCTATATACCTTTATTTCATAATAACAGTACTAACAGTTGTCTGGGGCAGATCTAGCAGGTCAGAAATTTCACAGACTTGTAGCAAAGGTGACATCCTACGACAGTGTCACTGAGCTCTCCAGTATGACACATTCTACCGTCAATGTTTTTCTAGGCTGTGTGATTCATCACTTAGCAGAGAGCATGGCTGTAACACCTAAACCCCAAACTTAGGAGGAGTGTCCACATACTTTTGTGCATATAGCATAGGTAGATAGATACAGATAACTAAATATATAATAAATATAAAATAAATCGACTACTTATAATACAGGAATAGTACAAGGTAACAGAACGAGTACAATACCCAAGTAGGTACGTATGTTAATATTATGGTACAACATGTCAATGATATTCATTTGCTTTATGTTTTGCTGTACTAGAAACAACTGTTATATATTATGCTAGACTTGTTCAGATACTCCTTTGTTCCTTTAGATAATCGTTTTCAGCTTTCATTGATACCAAGACTGAATCGGATTGGTGCCATCTCTATTTCTGCCCACTGCAGAGGAAGAAATAGGACACACAGAGCAGTAAATTTGACAAAATGTATGAATGCTCTGTTGTCTACACCTGCATTTTATGCCAATTCAGAGCTTAAGTTACAAAAAAAGTGATCAAAAGCAAATTGCTGGAAGTCACAGAAGAGAAAGGAAGTTACTGATTACTGCAGATACATAGGAAGTGACCCTGCTAATAAACAGAGAAAAGGAAACAAAGTTATCTATGACGACGAGCAAAATAAGACTGACAATCCCAGATGTAGACCAGGAGAAGCTCTTTTGTGCCATGGTAAGTTCTACAGCCTTTCATCATCTAAATTGACTGCATCTGCACGAGGCCGCTGCCAAGTGCCATTCAGCCAAGATGAACAAAAAAGAAAAGCACAGTGGATTCTGTATATACACAATGATGAATGTTTGGACAGTTGATGATCCCTATTTACTGAACAGTTAAAATTACTGTCAAAATACTTCAGACTATCTAATTTACTAAGCATTACTGTGTCAGAAGGTTGAGGATTAAAGTTACATCTGTTTCTCAGAAACTGAATGTTTTAAGTCTTTTTAGTGGAGACTGTGCTTTTTCAGCAGTTACCTATGGCAGTCTTGGGGGAGCAGGTCCTTAGTGGACAGATCATACAGGACTAACCATCTTTGACAACTGACACTGCACACAACTCCGCCTCGGTTACATACTACGGCCCAACCAGTGTTTCAGCAGGTAGTTAAAGTACTGACTTTTGACTTATTTCATAGTATAAATAGACATTTCTGAAGAATTCATTAGACAATAAAACCAAAAACATATGACGACAACTAGTAAATATGTGAAAACTACACTGGTAGAAATAAACAGCATAAATATGCAGGTACGTTTTTCATTCATCAAGGTACAAACAATGTAAATGTTCCCTCAAAAGGTACAACAGTGGTTTTAAGGTCCAACAGTGTACCTTACATTAGTTTTTCATAGTGGAAAAGTAGATATTTGTATCTTTTCATAACCAAATGTTTTAGATCAGAACAATAAAATAAAAAGCCTGGAGGCGAGATGGGGTGTCTGGAGTCAGTACAACTTAGAAAATATAATTTCAATGGATTATGGTACAATTATGTTCCCTGACTAAAGGTACTGAGATGTACCCCCAAGCGTACCACCACAGTGACAAGAGGGCTACTGCCCCAGTGACAGTGTTGAACCTTTTCTTTCGGAGTGTAAGAGCCACCCAAAACTAACAAAACTGAAAAGTTCTGATAAACTGCCTCACAAGGCTAAAATAATTATTAGTAATGCAGGATAATTTTTTTAGATTTTTTTAAAACTCTTTTGGAGCCTTTCTGTTGGTACGTTCATCATGAAATTGTGGCACATTGTAAATGCTGGCATTTTCACATTCTGTATAAAAGTACAGGACCACAAACATGGAGAGGTTTTGTTCTGACAGCAGTGATTTACTGAATGACAGAAGAGCAGAACACTTAGGTTAACATCAAATGGGACTCCCAAAAAGTGTGCAAGACCTGGTAGACCACCAAATCTGTCACCACCAGATAAACAGAACTTACACCTTTGAGAGAGGGGAGAAAATCAAATTCCACTCTGGTCATCCCAGAGTCCAGACCTTTACATCACTGATTGTGTTTGGGATTATTTGAAGCGTGAGAAGCAGAAAAAAAAGACAACTTCTAAAAATAATGGATAAATAACCCTGTGAATTTCCATGAAAATCAAGTCTCCTGAAAAGAATGGAAGCTGTAATAAAAGGCAAAGAGTGGACACACTAAATACTGAAAAATGTGAAATTATACTTTGTTGTGGAGGCTTCTGTGCAATTTTCTGTTCTATACATTCTAAGCCTTTTCACTGATACTGAAAAATGAATAACTTGTACTAAATGGCTGTTTTGACTAGAGAATAAATAAATGAATGGTGGTCTCATAGTAAGTCTGTAGGTCACTGAGCTTTGCCACTTCTATTAAGTATTTTGAAACGCTTCCTGTATGAAAAGTATTCCATACATAAAGTAGTTATTTTATAATTATGCTGTACTTTTGAGACTTAAAATACAGTAATAATTTGATTAAGAATCAAAGAACAATTCTTATAATGCTTTAGATGAAATATTTCTATGCAAATCCAGCTCCGACCAAAGCACGATATATAATGTTTTTGACTTACAGAAGACATTAAACCAAGCCACACTGGATGTAACCACACCAAAGGCATTACCCGCATCATGTTTGGCCAGATTTTTCAAATAAGCGATAGCAGACAATCTGTCAAAACGATGAAGTTGAAGTTCTGGGGGGTAGACTTATGCCTTAGAAGATCTCCCTGGAGATTATTACTCCTTATTCTCTTTACTTTCTTTGTGGCATGTATCGAGACAGGGGGTCATTATCAAAGAAACTTGCCCATCCATTACAGGCCTCCAGAAGGCAAGTCCTTAAAGCAGCCTGGGATGTATACCACATTTGTCTGGAGGCAGTGGATTCCGATTACACAAAAGGCATTCGGGGACTGTAAGGACAGTTTGGAGCTTGAGCTGTCCTGGAACAGAGCCTGAGCTTTCGGCTCAGTAATACAGACACAGCTCAACATACCAGATGCCATTTATAGGCTGCCCAGATCATTAATCAAACACTTTCAGCAAGAGAGATACTCCAACGTATCGTCTGAGCCACAACACTGCAGCCACAAAGAAGCACACTGTTCTACACATGACATCATCATGTGATAGTAATTATCCCCGATGTGTGATGCGGTCAGGACAAATTTGCTGCATAATGGCAATATGCGCCTGATCTGCAGATAACAGCTGTCTCAAACACGGCAAAGCTTCAGAGCTTAGAGGACAAATAATGGGTGTTTGCTGGTTGCTTCAGGAATGCATCATCCAAGAAGACGTGTTCTCTGATACGTCGTTGAATCAGATCAGAGAACACAATAACGTTTTTCAGAGGAGACTGTGACCTTTTCACCACTAAATACTTTTTTCTCGGTGCAGTTTGAGACCAGAAAGATCTCAGTTTAGCTGGTGTCAAAATCTAGTGAATACACTGTCAATGTACTTCTTTTCAAAGTAGTGCTCAGTTTTCACGGTTATTTTTCAAATAAGAGAAAAAAAATACCCATGAAAGTTTTGTAAGCTTAAAAAAATGCAATTTATTAAAACTGACTACATATAGCTCGTTGTTGAACGGCGACTCTTGCAGCTAGGCCTTCAAATTAAGCTATAAATTTATAAAAAAAAAAATTAAAAAAAAAAAGCCAAAAAACAAACGCCAGTCCCATCCAAATAATACTTTAGCTTTAGCTAGCTAACCCCTAAGCCACACCAATCACAGGCCAGGCCTACTACACTATATGGCCAAAAAAGTGTGGACACCCCTCCTAATTATTGAGTTCAGGTGTTTTAACCACACTCATTGTTAACAGGTGTAGAAAATCAATCTCTATAGACAAACACTGGCCAAAAACATACTTAAGAGCTCTGACTCTGAATCTGGCACTGTCGCATGTCACCTTTGCTACAAGTCAGTTTGTGAAATTTCTGTTCTGCTAGATCTGCACTAGTCAACTGTAAGTGCAATTATTGTGAAACAGAAAGATCCAGGAGGATCAACAGCTCAGCCATGAAGCAATGAGCAACTCCAAGTGGGGCATGGCATGTAAAAACACACCTGTCCTCTGTTGCATCACTCACTAAACAGTTCCAAAGTGTCTCTGGAAGCAACAGCTGCTTCATTATCAGGCAGTCTCACAGAGAAACCTGGATTTGGCTGATGCCAGGAGAACACTACATCCTGGAATGCATAGTGCCAACAGTAAAGTTTGGTGGAGGAGGGATAATTGGCTGGGTCTGATGCTCAGGGTTTGGTCTCTTAGTTCCAGTGAATGGTAAAATTTTAATGCTACAGCAAAGACATTTTAAACAATTATATTTCAGACTTTGTGGCAACAGTTTGGGAAAAGGTCTTTCCTGTTCCAGCATGACTGTGTCCCTGTGCACAAAGTGAGGTCCATAAAAATACGGTTTGACAAGTTTGGTGTGGCCTGAACACGATGACATGAAACCTATTGAACAATGACGAACTGAACCAGGTCTTCTCATGCAACGATCGACCAATGACCTAAAATCACAGTGAATGTCACTAAGAGTTTACTCAGGTGGACTTTGTGACCTTGACTCATGGGGCTTCTATGATATGATATTTATGAACATTTTAGATCACAGGAATAATACAACCTGAGATCATTTCTGTGGTTCATTTTATACTTTAGTCAATTTCTGTAGCATAAAGTCAGCTTTAGCCGAGCAAACAGTATAACCTGATAGTAGTTGGTAACTAGTGGACTAGCAGTTTCCTATGTATCAGCGCAAGGACACACCAAAATATGCAGGACAGGCCTTCTCCAGAAACATGACTGGCAACCACAACCACTGGCATATGTGTTCCTGCTTATAAATACGCACTTGATGAATTGCAGATTATGACACCCATGCAGCCGAGCATAAAATCATGAAACTGCAGAGCGGAACTGTAAATCTACTTGTTTTTGTACAACAAAAATGTTAAAAAACAGGGACATGAAAAGATCAGTCTTGAAGAATTAATCTTTGTGACTGCTGCGATCAAGTAAACGAATAAGGACAGAAAATTGTATCCGTGTTATTGAGCTTGAGCGGAAACAGCTTGGCCCACTAGTGCAAATCCCACCAGGGTAATGCGGGACATATTACTACACGCAGCATCCTACCACTGAGCTTATTAGACGGTCAATTGCTCCATTCTGCCTTTGCAAGCTCGTCCTCCAGAACAAATAATGCTCACTCTCGCGGAACATGCCACAAGAGAGGCGATGGGTTGGGCTCTTACACAAGCAGGCCACTCTGCTGCCAGAACGATGACGATCGCCTCACACTCCGGCACATCTGCTCACCTTTTCTGACCTCAACACAGAAAGTTAAGAACAGCACAATTCTCAAAACAAAAACAAACAAAACTCAATCAGGCTGAAGAGCTGAGGGCTGGGAATCTAATCACCACTGCAAAATACTGTCCTTGTCGCCAAGTGGATTAAAACACTGATGAAGTAGGTGAGTTTTATGTGGTGGGTTTGGAAGAATTCAACACCTTTTTTCCTAAAAGAATGTATCTAGATGATCTAAAATAGCAGATCTAGATTAAAGTCTGTAAAATATATTATACAGCATGAGGGTGAAAGGCTGTGGTTGTTTTTGCATATGGGCACAATTTGCTAGTTTGCTTTCAAGCTAAACCTCATCTCACATTCTGACGATTCATAAAAGCGCTACATATGGTCTGTTATGAAACAGAGAGAGTGAGCAAACTCAAACTCACTTTGCTACCAACACGAAGAGCAGAATCACAAGGCTCAACACAAACATCTTGGAAACACATTTAATGCTCGCCATTGTCCAATAATCTGTGCATTCAAACTGAACACAGAAAAAAATTCAAAAACTGTTAGATCTCCAATTTTCACTTTCGCCTCTCAATGGCAATATAAAACTATAAATGTGAAATAAATGAAACATCTAATCATTTAAACTAGGACTGCAACAACTCCAACATTATCAATAACCTCAATCAAAAAAAAAAAAAAAAAAAAAAAGAGGGAAAATCAATTCTTAGATGCATTGCGATGCGGACGTGGACGATTCTGAATCGATTCACAAATGCGAAAATTCAATTTTCTAAATATTGAATTTATAACGTAATGTTGACGGCACACAAAAGGCCGAACTTGGAAGTGCTGAAGTGCAGCTCCCGAACAGTCTGTGATGAGCACATAAACACAACTTCATGAATGGGAAATCTGACCAGCTCCCTCTGCATTAAAAGCTAGTTTAGGTCTGGAGTCGACAACCCAAACGTTAAGAAAAGCCATTTTGTCCTTTCAACAAAAATCAAACCACCATGGGAGCCACATTTTATGTCCAATAAGTAAAACGCAATAAAACACAGTTAATGTCTCAGTATGTCATGTTCAGTGTCGTGGTATAGGTTAAAAAAAACAAAGAAAAACGCAGACTTGCTTTGCTCTGCTTTAAGCTTTAGCTTTCCTTCTGTCTCTGTCGGAAAACATTTCCTCAAAAGTAGATCAGTTTCAGAAGTCACTTCTTATTCAACAGCTACTTGCTTGAATTCTCCCGGTCCATCTTAAATTCTGGCTGGGGCATCAAATGTAAATGCAGCACAATTTAAGATGGAACGGGACAATTCGAACAAGAAGCATTTCATCTTCGCATCTTTTCAGTGTTTGACAGTCTCATTGCAGATTTAACGTTCCAGCAAACCAACTGTGATGCTTATAAAGGCGTATAAGTCCACTCGCCTCCAAATATTCGTCTTTAAATCACTCTCTCTGCCTTTTCATTCCTACTAGCTTGGTGAGGCTGCGTTGCTATGTGACCTGCAGTCTTTGAGAACCAGGGCTTTTGCGCTATGTGGCACACATCCCATCCCAAAGATATTTCACTGACATAGCAATCTGCCCCCTCCTGCCTCTCTACAATGAGACCAAAGCTAAAGTTACAAAATCAAAAAATAAGCAAAGAAAACTGGTAGAACAGCTGTAACGTGCTGTGTGGACATCGTTACTGGATCTTATTTCACCATAACTGCGCATTTTATCGCAGATGACTGGCAGCCAGTGTATTATGTATTCAAAATAAGAGCAGTTAATGAGAACCTTCCAGTTCACCTGCCATACCATGTCTGTCTGATCTTCTTTCGGCTGCTCCCTTTAGGGGTCGCCACAGCGGATCATCTGCCTCCATCTTGCCCTATCCATTGCCTCCTCTACTTTCACACCAACCATCTCCATGTCCACCTTCACTACATCCATAAACCTTCTCTGAGGTCTACCTCTTCTCCTTCTACCCGGCAGCTCCATCTCATTACATTACATTACATTACATTTAGCAGACGCTTTATCCAAAGCGACTTACAAATAATGAAGTACATAGAACAAACATAGTCAGGCCTTAAAGGAGGACAAAGGGTAATAGCGGGGTAGAGAAGGGAAGGAGGGCAAGAAGAAGATGAGGTCCAACATTCTTTGCCCAATATATCCACTATTCCTCCTCAACACATGTCCAAACCATCTCAACCTGGCCTCTCTGGCTTTATCTCCAAACAGCTCCACCTTCACTGTCCCTCTGATCTGCTCATTTCTAATCTTGTCCATCCTTGTCACTCCCAACGAAAATCTCAGCATCTTCATCTCCGCCACCTCCAGCTCAGCCTCCTGTCTTTTAGACAGAGCCACAGTCTCCAAACCAGACATCATAGCAGGACGCACTACTGTCTTGTAAACCTTCCCTTTCACTCTTGCTGCTATCCTTCTGTCACACATCAGCCCTGACAGCCGTCTCCACCCACTCCATCCTGCCTGCACCCTCTTCTTCACCTCTTTTCTACACTGTCCATTGCTCTGGATGGTTGACCCAAGATATTAATAATAAAAGATATTTGAAGTAAATTCATTATGGATCATTACAAATATTTATATTTAAAAGTATTAAGTCCTCACACAGTGAGAAAATAGAAATCCTGTATAGAAAAAAAAAGATGCATCAATAATCGTTTTATAATCGCATCGCAGCCTCTGAATCTTAATCAAATTGAATAGTGAGGTGCCTAGAGAATCCAACCCCTAGTGGAGGCTACAACCTCAGTCACAAATATGGGAACGCTTATCCCCTAAAAAGACTATTTCTTTCAAGACGCGTAAAATTGAGCTCACTTTTAAAAGCAACTGGACCGTCAAGCATGAGGCCCTAAAACACATTCTTGTGAGGAAAAGGACAAAAATCAAAAACAGTAGTCAAAAGTAAAAAATAGCATGTCTGCTTTTCAGAGATCTATTTTGGCAAAATAAACACTGCGGGCTGAAAGAATGGGCTGCATTTTTGTTTAACTACATATCTAAACTGTACTTATTTGCTGATACACTAATGCACACAAACCTCTTTGCCCTCCAAATAGAGACGCTTTGAAAAATTTTGGTCTCCCTCACAAAAACTCCAGCACAAAAAAGCTGAAGTAAACAATCATTGTGGTCACTCTGCTTTCATGTGGCTAGATGTTTTTGACAATGCTCACCTCACACACGTGTTTACTGCTGTTTGACAAATGGTGAAAATGCTTTACGGCCACGTATGTCTGGCATGTCTGACGGTCGACCTGCTTCTCCTTTACGCACCATGTTGCCTCGGTGGCTCGGTCCTGCCGCTTTGCGCTGTACAACATCAGACAAATACGGCCGTTTCTAACACAACAAGCCACCCAACTCTTGGTACAAGCAGTGGTCATCTCACGCCTCGGCTACTGCAATGCCATACTGACGGGCCACCCGGCCTGTGTTGTAAAACCACTGAAGATGGTTCAGAACGCTGCAGCGCGTCTGGTCTTTAACCAACGAAAACGGGCGCATGTCACCCCACTGCTCATTGAGCTCCACTGGTTACCGGTTGCTGCTCGTATCAAATTTAAAACTCATACAATTGCCTACAAGGTGTTAACAGAGCAGGCTCCTTCCTACCTGCACTCGCTCCTAAAGGCTTACAGCACCGCCCGGCCGCTGCGATCCTCCAATGAACGTCGCTTAGCTTTGCCAAACATTCACACAAAGCAATCGAGACTGTTCTCATACTTGATTCCCCAATGGTGGAACAAGCTACCTTCCGCTGTCAGAGCAGGGGCGTCCCTCGCTATGTTTAAGAAACTCCTGAAGACAGAGCTCTTCAGGGAGCACTTACTCTAATCGCCTCTTGCAAATCTAACCACTACCAACCTCATCTCCTTCTTGCCCTCCTTCCCTTCTCTACCCCGCTATTACCCCTTGGCCTCCTTTAAGGCCTGACTATGTTTGTTCTATGTACCACATTATTTGTAAGTCGCTTTGGATAAAAGCGTCTGCTAAATTGTAATGTAATGTAATGTAATGCTTCTGTTTGCTCAGTAATATCACGTTGGATCACATGATGTTACTATGGTTGTTGTTTTATCATTAGAGGAGAAATTATTTGAATAGCATTATGAAGATCTTGTAAAACCAGCATCCTCTACAATAACACTTCAACTGCCATGTGAGATTTGCTCATGCACTGCTCCTTTATTGTTTCTGCAGGTTTCACACTGAGCATTTTTCACAAGTAGCATTTTGAGGGCAATGCAGAAGGGACCTTGTGGCATTGTTGGTCTTGATACAAGTGATTTAGAAGAGAGTAGGTGTTATGTTGGAAAGAGCACAGGGTAAAAGAAGGAATAATCCTTGTGATTTTAATTTGCTGCAAGAAACATCGTGCATGATGTGAAATATTTATGAATTGATGATGGAAATCATCGTTAGTTGCATACCTCATTTAAATGCAGCCTCACTCATCAAAAAAGCATAATAAGAGCTCGAGTAAAAGGTCCAAAAGGTCCATTAAATGTAGATGTATGTGGTCATCTTTACCATCTGCAAAACTGAAAAAAAGATAATCTAGTAAAAAAGACAGAAATTGTGAACGTCACAAAAATTCACCATCTGAGGCTGTTCAGTCTGAGGCCACTGAGCTAACGCCTTTTTGTCAGTTCATTCCTGATCTCCACTGGTACAACAGCTGAGACTGGACATCCTGAGACCTGGAGCCATTTTGTCCGATGTCTGAAACCTGATACTGCTAACAGGAACGTTGAGTTGGTCATTTTTACATTCAGAGAGGAGAAAATGTTTAAACTCAGTAGTTTACATTTACATTTACGGCATTTGGCTGACGCCCTTATCCAGAGTGACTTACAATTTGATCATTTTACACAAGTAGGCTAAGGCGGTGTTAGGAGTCTTGCCCAAGGACTCTTATTGGTATAGTGTAGGGTGCTGACCCAGGTGGGGGATTGAACCCCAGTCTACAGCGTAGAAGGCAGAGGTGTTAACCACTACACTAACCAACAACTACACTAAGTTTGCTAACCGTTTGCGACGCAGCAGGTTTACAAAGCAGAATAAACAGCCATTCAAACAGCTTTCATGTTAATATTAAATGTCTAGCTAACCATGTCATTAAGCCAACTGGTTACAAGCAAATAAGCAACATTATTCAAGGTGACCATTCTAGTTCATTTTCCTGTTTATAATAAGTCAACTGAAATAAAATAGTTGGCCTGATATCATCTGATTTGATCATGGGTGTGGGAGTTCTGATTGGCTGTTTTGTCAAACTTGTTGTTTGAGTTCAGACAGATGTGACCGAGTTCCAAATGACTTTCTAATGAGCTGCTGGAGACTTTACATTATGCAATGCAAGTGAAATTTATTTTTATCTAAGTATCAACTAAAGTTGCATCAAAGTTTTACCAGGTTGAACCAGCCTAAAACTCAAGTGATATCTCACTGTGGCTTAATGGCAAACCCAGATTTCTCAACACTGCAAGAAAAGCCATCAGTCTCCAGCTGGAAGTGTAACAGAGTGAATGATGAGGGGTGAAAGCGCTTTCTTTAAACGCTAGCACTTAAAGCAATTCCAATAACACTACTGCTGATTCGTCATCAAAGCACCCATAAATTAAATGTATTCTCAGCCGAAACATTGTCACTACATGAGAGCTCCATGTTTCAGCATTCTCTGATAAAGTACTCAGAAAAGCGCACACTGTTATCCTCTGAATGCTCAGATGAGAAGCCAGCCCAGAAAAATAAATGTCTTAAACACTCCAGTCAGGAGGGGGATGGCGTTGTTGCCCAATAAGCAGCTGATGCCAGGGCTGGAGTCGGGCAGTGTTTGGGTATACGACCCCATGCTGCTTTATATTGGCCAGCATGCTGCTAGGCTGTTCTTTTGACTTTGTGCTGCCTTCCAAAATGTCTGTAGACACTTTTACAACGCCTTTTCTGGCTGAGCCTTTAAACTCAGGAGGGCTTGCTATTAATTCCATTCAGACGAAAGGTGCAGAACACAAGGTCCACACACTGTCAGTGCGGAGAGAATGGCATACAAGGCTTAGAGGAGACATTTACTGGGTATAAGTAAGTCTCAGGGTTTAGAAAGGGCTCCTATCACTCTCCAGACTTTCTGCTTTCCTTACTTCTGTAAAGGCCTATATACTTTTTCCTTCTTCCATCATTCTTGCACCTGATCCATTACACTGTGAGGATCCATTCAGAAGTTGTTCTGCTGCTACCATTAAAACAAGACATGGACACTAAAAAAAAAAACCACCAGTTTGTAAAAGCATCTCTGTGGGACTCACACAGGAAAAAGCTGAACATTTGTTTTTTTACGACTCGCAGTAAAATACCCGTCCTGTCTCAGCCAGGCCGCTGTCCAACATCATACAGTCCAACATAGGAACAAACATCAGAGAGAGAGAGAGAGAGAGAGAGAGAGAGAGAGAGAGAGAGAGAGAGAGAGAGAAACAAACAAACAAACAAAACAAACAAGAGGAGAGGGAGCGAGAACAAAAGAAAGCAAAAAAGAGAGCAAGAGAGAAATAAAAAAAAGACAGAGGATGAGAGCGAGAGAGAGAGAGCAAAAGAAAGCAAAAAAAAAAAAGACATGGTAAGAGAGAAAGGAAAAACAGAGAGAGAATGAGAGAGAAAGCAGGATAGAAAAAGGAAATTCGATAGTAAAGACAGAAAGACAGAGAGAGAGAGAGAGAGAGAGAGAGAGAGAGAGAGAGAGAGAGAGAGAGAGAGAGAGAGAGAGAGAGAGAGAGAGAGAGAGAGAGCGCAAAAGTAAAAGAATACAGGAAAAGAAAGTAAAGTAAAAAGAAAGAAAAAGAGATGAGACAGAAAGCAGATGAAAAAAGATGAAAAAACTATGAATGACAAAAAAAAGGAAAAAGCAAGAGAGATTAGATGGAAAGAAAGAGTGGGGCAAAAAAGAGGCAATGAGAACACAGAAGGCGAAAGAAAGAGGACAAAAAAGAAATAAAGTAGAACAAGAGAGAAAGAAGGGGGGCAGAAAAAAGAAAAACGCAGGATTGAACAAAAGAAACGGGAGAGCAAGCGAGAGAGAGCACACGAGCGAGAGAGAGCAAGCGAGAGAGCACACGAGCGAGAGAGAGCAAGCGAGAGAGCACACGAGCGAGAGAGAGCAAGCGAGAGAGCACACGAGCGAGAGAGAGCAAGCGAGAGAGCGAGACACAAACACCCAGAGTTAACTGGTCCACCTGTTATTGTGATCATTAAACTAGCTGCGATTTTAAAGGCCAGTGTAAATACTGACCATCTGAAAAGAGCGTCTACTGTCCTCTCCCAGTGTCTCTGACTGTACTGTTTATGAGTCTCTTACTGAGTCAGTTTTGACGTGTGTGTTTATCAGCCGGTTTGGTAACGTGAATATCAGGAACAAGAAACTTAACAGCACTGAACAAGGCAGCAGCCAGCTGGCAGGACACCAGCACACTTTAAAGGGGCTGTCATGAGGATGTGTGTGCAGGACTAATCACTTATGTTTGAGATGTATATCTATTAAAACGGCTCACAGATGTTTATAAGTTTGCTTTTGTTTCACTTCAATACAAAAGCTCTAAATTCACTGGTATTTTGATTTCTAATAGAAGGGAGCCCAGCTGCTCTGCTTTGTAATAAATTAACTATAACTATAAATTAACTATATATAAATAATTTAGTTTTCTTTTAAAATCACCGTAAAAGGAGATTCCCAATACTTCTCTGACAAGTCTGCATAAAAATAACTAAAGACTAAATAACTGTATGGCTGCTTTGACTGGAAATAACAAAAAAAATGCTGGACTCTTGCACAGTACTGTATATCATGTTTGGGAGGCCTAAAGGGGTCAATCATTTCCAGCATGGATTGGAGGAACAGTGCTGTAATGTGGAACTTTACTGTGCTGGAGAACTATCTGAAGGTAGATTTATTTATATGCTGTAACCTCCTGCACTCTGTAAGCCAGAAGCACTTATGTTACCTGAGAAAACACTTCACATTAAGTAACAGCTGGGCACTATCCCCAATTCCAGATGTAGGTCAGAAACATCATCCAAATGTAGCAAATTCTATTTAACCTCTTCAGAAACCTACACAAACCTCCAGGGATTTGTGGTTTAGAACAAGAGAAGCCAGAGGGGGCTGAGAGAACTGGTGTGACCAAGCTTTGATCAAAATATGACCAAAAGAGAGTACATTTCACCTCCCCTTTAGCCTGAACAGCTATTAGTTATACCTTTAGCTAAAAACATGCTACTGTATCTGGAATAGACTGATGAAATTGAGGATTCCTGAATAGCTCTTGCTTTTGGATGCATGATCTCAGCAAAAGCCCATATTTGATATAACCTTAACATTATGGGGAAGTTTTTAAACTTTACAAAGAACAAAAAAAAAAAACAAACTAATTGAAAAGTTCTTTAGGGTACCGACATGGTTCTTCTAGAGCATCTAGAATTTGTATTCTTAATTTAAAGGGGCCCATATCCTTGCATTATACTTTTTTGCATGACATTCACATATGACATTTATGTGGGTTTATGCACCAAAACATAATTCATTTTTAAATGATGGTTTTCCAACCTCGGGATTAACCAGGCTGATCCACTCACCGAGCACCTCATTTGGAACACCTGTACACCTACATCTAAATCAGCCAATTGTGTGGCAGCGCAGAGCATAAAATCATGCAGATACAGGCCAGCAGCTTCAGGTAACATCAACCATCAGAATGGAGAAAAATGATCTCAGTGATTTTGACCGTGGCATGATTGCCGGTGATGGACTGGCGATCTGTCCAGGGTGTATCCTGCCTTCCGCCCGAAGACTGCTGGGATAGGCTCCAGCACACACATAGGCCACAGCCTATTTGAGTGGTTCAAACTGGTTTCACGAACATGGCAAATGATTTCAATATTCTTCAGTGGCCTTCTCAGGTCACAGAATCTGAATTTAGTAGAACCCCTTTGGGATGTAGTGGAACGGATGATTCGCAGGATGAATTCCGGTTCTAGCGCGCCGTAGAATGGCCGCACTGGTGAGAGCTCCAGTTCACTCTACAGTTTTTTGTGTTTAATTGTGCTATTTCTTTGCATTTTTGCACAAACCACTTTTGGGATCATTCAGTATGATCAACAAACTCTTCTGAACATCCGGTCATCGCTCAAGACGGACTTTTGCCCCTCCACGAGTCCCCTGCCTCTTTGTTTACCAACAACAGCAGGAGGAAGCGCAAAAGAGGCAGATGCGCCAGGATACTGTGCAGGACAAGGAGAAGGTGCTTCAACCCTCTGCTTTAGAGTATTCTGCTCGCAAATGTTCAGTCACTGGAGAACAAAATAGATGAGCTGAATGCTTCAGGTTTCAGTGCAACATCGAGAGCTGCTGCGTTTTAGCTCACAGAGACATGGCTCTCCGCAGCAACACCAAACAATGGAATCACACCGGCCGGCTTCACCATCTACCACCAGGACAGGACTCTGGACTCTGGTAAGGGCCGAGGCGGTGGGGTATGTGTTATGGTGAACTCTCGATCACAAGCTACATCAGTAAATGCACTAAAGACGTTCCAAAAATCAATGTCAGATCATATCCCAACCAGAAATCCTGGATTAACGCTGAGGTTTGAGCCAAACTAAGAGCTAGGGTCGAAGCCTGCAACTCTGGTGACTTAGCTAGCTACAAGAAGGCCAGATATACATCTTGGCTCTGATCTCAGACCTATGTGGAGTGGCATGCGCACCATCACTGACTACAAAGTAAGTGTGATGTGTGATAGGGGCTCTTCCTCCTCACTTGCAGATGAACTCAATGCTCATTATGGTCGTTTTGAGGCAACTAACACCTCACCTGCTGAGAGACTCCCAGTTGATGAGGAGAGCTGCGCTCTAGCCATTCCCCTGTCTGAGGTGTTAAGATCCTTCAGGGCAGTTAACCCACGCAAGGCATCCAGCCCGACGGCATCCACAGCCGGGTACTTAAAGCATGTGCCAACCAGCTAGCTGAGGTTTTCACTGATGTCTTTAACATCTCCTTAAGATTGTCAATGATTCCCAAGTGCTTTAAGGAAACCACAATTGTTCCAGATCCCAAGAAATTGTCTGTCACCAGCCTGAATGACTATCGCCCTGTTGCACTGGCATCTACAGTTATGAAGTACTTTGAGCGGCTGGTGAAAGCTCACATCTGCTCAACACTTCCAGCCAGCATGGACCCTCGCCAATTTGCATATTGTCCCAACAGATCCACAGACGACGTCATTGCACTAACAATACACACTGCCCTTACACACCTGGACAGAAAGAACACACATGTAAGAATGCTGTTCATAGATTACTACTCGGCATTCAACACAATCATCCCTGCCAAACTCATTCCTATGCTTACAGACTTGGGTTTGAACTCTCCTCTGTGCAACTGGATACTGGACTTCCTGACGAGCAGACCCCAGGTAGTGAAAGTTGGGAAGAGCTTCTCTTCCACACTGACTCTGAGCACAGGGGCTCCTCAGGGATGTGTGCTCAGCCCCCTCCTGTACTCCCTGTATACACGACTGTGTAGCCAAACACACATCTAACATCATCTTTGAGTTTGCTGATGACACCACCATCCTAGGCCTCATCACTGCTGGAGATGAAACAGCCTGCAGAGACGAGGTCAGCACTCTGTCATATTGGAGCCATGAAGACAATCGCTGTCTCAACATCAGCAAAACAAAGGAGATGATCGTGGACTACAGGAAGCTACAAAAGGGTGGTCACTCTCCCCTATCCATCAGTGGAGCTGAAGTGGAGAGAGTCAGCAGTGTGAAGTTCCTCGCCTCGTGAACACCTCACTGATGACCTCACCTGGACCCACCACACCAACATTATTGTGAGATCTGCCTGTCAGCATCTCGTCTTCCTGAGTAGGCTCAGGAAGTTTGGTCTGCATCCCCAGATTCTTACCAACATCTACAGACACACCACATCCTCATGGACTGAATTCACTGTCTGGTACAGCAGCTGCACTGCCTGTGAGCGCAAGGCTCTTAAAGGAGTGGTGAGGATGGCAGAATCCATCATAGGCAACAAACTACCAGCCTTACAGGACATCCATCAGTCCCACTGCCTGAGGAAAATCAAAAAGATCCAGTCAGACAGAAGCCACCCATCACACGGCCTGTTCTCTATTCTGCCATCAGGCAGGAGATTCCGCAGCATCCAGGCTAGAACAACCCAGTTAATGAACAGTTTCTACCCACAGGCTGTCAGGTCTCTGAGTAAGCTGTGGGTCCTTCCCCAACTACCATTTCACTCAGACACTGTGTCTGCATTATTATTATTATTATTATTATTATTATTATTATTATTATTATTATTATTATTATATCATCTCTGGTATGGACAATGACACCTTAACACTAAGTTGCTTTAAGGAACAATAACACTGACTCACTTAAGTGACTTTAAATGTGTATTGTCTCTATGTCTTTTGTATATTGTGTCTACATTTTGTGTATTATTTTATAATTTCTCTAGATTTTGTGTGTGTGTGTGTGTGTGTGTGTGTGTGTGTGTGTGTGTGTGTGTGTGTGTGTGTATATATATATATATATATATATATATATATATATATATATATACACACATACACACACACACACACACACACACACACACACACACACTTTTAATGTATATATTCTACTTTACTTATTTACTTTCTGTATAGTGATTGCCTGAGCCTCACCACAAATGCACAATGCATAAATTTCCTGACATGTTTTGCAAATGACAAATAAACAAATAAATTGAACGTGAAAGCATACTTGAAAAATCTGCAGAAACTACATAATGCTATCATGTCAACATGGAACATAAATGAATGTTTCCTAGGTCTTGTGGAATTCACGCCACAACGAATTGACACTGTATTGAGAGCCAAAGAAGGCAGTCCCCAGTGTTATATACCCAGTGTATAGTGTTTCTGAAAAAATAAAGGCTTGGTGAGTGTATATGTAAAGAGCTCAGTGCTGACTGGCTGCCCTGTATTGTGCTTCTTTAAAAAAGCAGTTCAGGCCAAAAAAGTCCTTATAACTTCAGCACAGTGGTGGACAAAGTACACAAATCATGTACTTGAGTTAAAGTAGAGATACCCAAGGTAAAATATTACTCCAGTAAAAGTAGAAGTCCTTACTCTAGACCTCCACTTGAGTAAAAGTACAAAAGTATTTGCCTTCAAATGTACTTAAGTATCAAAAGTAAAAGTACTAAAAGATTAATTATGGCTCTGATGTTCTGCTTTCATTTTTATAACAAGACTCGCTTCATGAACTCATTTCAGGTGAAAGTCCTCCAGGGTCTCTCTTGGTAAACCAGACTTTTAATAGAACGTCATTAATTAGTGACGCTGACATCTATTAAAATGATCATAAGCACAAAACACTGAAGGCAAACAGTTTCCATCAGGGAGAACTGAGTGGCTCTGAAATCACTTTTACACACAAGCAAAGTTTCAGTTTAAGATTACTTTGTAACTTAGTTACATAGTTCAATAAAAACCTGCTTTAAACTCAGGATCACAAATAAGTTTTCCTTTACTGTGTTGATCTGTAGGCCTCTGTTCATAAACATAAACTAACCCAAACTAATTTACTATAAAATGAAAGTGTTTGTATGAATACAGAAAAAAAAGAAACGTTCCAGTCACGACTGCATGTGTGTACATATTTCTATATTGTGGTCTATTAACAGGTTAGGTTAGTTCCATCATTGGTGTTCTGGCTTTGCACTTCTTTTGTTTTGACGTTACGTTTTTATACACACAAAAACCAAAAGGAACGACAGATTTCTCAAAATGTAGTGGAGGAAAAAGTCACCCAAAATGGAAATACTTAAGTAAAGTACAGACACAGAAAAAAGCTACTTAAGTACAGTAACTAATTACATTTACTTAGTTACTGTCCACCACTGCTTCAGCGTACTACTGCTGTAGGCTGAATAGGTGGACATATATGTAAAAGTATTGGTTTTGCCTGACATTACAAAAACAATTCAATAGGGGCTGTTTTTGGAGTTTAGTTCCCATACATATTCTGTGTAGACTGGAGAGTGAATGGCACATTTAGAAACTTTGTTTACATACCAACACAACCTTATTTATTCACAAAAAAAAAAAAAAAAAAAGTTTACCTATTATTTCAAACTTCCATTTTTTTTTTTTTTTTTTTTTTTTTAACAGCACTGATCTGAAAAAATAACAGCAAACGAATCACAACCTCCATGAAAATCCATGTGTGCTTGAAGGAAAACAAACAAACAAAACACGATAAGCAGCAAATAAAACAAATAAACAATCTGTCAGAATACATGATTCTATTCGTAGATCTAATTAAAACAAACCCAGTAAACAGTTTCTAATAGTTCTCCTGAACTCTGGATCCAGCACTTCTAGAACATTTAAGAGGCTTTTATTCATACTTTGACCTTATTAAACTGAAGGAGTCCTAAGAATCTGTCAAAACAAATAAAAGTTTACAAAAATCTAACATCTGTTTTCTCCTCAGCTCTTAATTACACTTAAGACTCAAATATCCCGGTACTTAATTGGTATGAAGTAGGGAACAGCCGCTAACGTTAGCACTTTGAAGTGTTTATTTCTGTGGCCTTGGGACAAACAGCGGAGGCCAGTAAAAGGCAGGATGGGTAGAGGAAGCTGAACGCAGCGTGAGGAAGGAAAGTCCGGCATTGTCGTTGTGTCCCCATCATCGCCTTGGTTATTAGCGCTGCTCCAGCTCAGCTGACGGCTCTAATTAAGCTAAGAGTGAAGAGGCCTGGCTGAGACGGCCTAATTTAGGTGCTAACGTTAACATGTTTGAGGGGGGAAAAAGCAATTATTGAATCAGATGGCAACCATAACACTCCCTGCCCACAAACGCCGCCTTCTGTATCAACTGTTGCCAGGTTGGACAACACTTAAGGCCATCTGGGTGCAATGCTCTATAATAGACAATATAGCCATTTAGTCTACATCATTTAGCACATATATGGTTTGCATTAGCTAACTGAATCTTCACAGTCTCACTGCTTTAACACTGAAAGAGATGAAAAAAAGACTAGGCTAGTATCTTCAGCAGGGTTATGCATTCCAGCTAATTTTGATATTCAAGTATCCGAAAAAGTTAAAAATCAATGGACGTCCAGTTAACTGCAGCAAAGGAGATCATTTTCTCCCCTGTGGTTGATGCACCATGTTTGGTCAGAAATCTCCACTGCTTCTCCACTGTTTCTCGACAACCTCAGCTAGATGGTCTGGTGAGTCTCGCTAATAAAGCCTCGCTACATCTGCCTTCTCAATCACATCCCTACCAGACTGAAGCAATTGTGTTTGTGTGGCACAGTGTAAAGTGCATACTCACAAAACAAGCACAACCACAACACATTAGAGTCTGGTTAAAACTAATTTTAAGCTAAATGTCAATGGAAATGTCAACTGCGGTGCTGCACGACACGCGTGGTGGCCTGATTATCCAACACAGGCTATAAAATCAGCTTAGACTGATGATTATGATGCTAAAAGCGATGACAGAACTCTGTATGGCACAGGAACTGACACAGCATGAAGGCTGCACCCTGAGCGGGCAGACTGACTAAATTACCCATAACTAACTTGGCTATTATTCTATTTTCAACTGACAGTTAAAGGCACCTTTGTGGATTAATTAATGAAAGGTGGTAAAAGAGACATCAAAAAAAAAAAAAAAAAAAAAAAAACTACTATTACTACCACTCCTACCACTATTGCCAAAACTGCACTATCACCACTACCATGACTACTACTACCACCACTACCATGACTACTACTACCACTACCACCACCACCACAACCATGACTACTACTACCACCACTACCACCACCACCACAACCATGACTACTACTACCACCACCACCACCATGACTACTACTACCACCACCACTACTACCACCACCACTACACTATCACCACTACCATGACTACTACTACCACCACCACTACCATGACTACTACTACCACCACTACCATGACTACTACCACTACCACCACTATTACCACCACCATTATTACTACCACAACTACTACTACCTACCACTACCACCACTATCAATACTACCACCACCACTAAAACTACCAGTACTACTATTCACCACTATCACCACCACCACCATCACCACTATCATCACCATCAATACTACAAAAAGCTGTGCAGTAGATGGCTTTAAAACAATAAGTGAGATTTGTTTTTTTACAGCATAGTGTTTTTATTTTAGAAAAAAACCTTACCACAGTGTAGTGGGGAAAAAACCTTTGAATTTCATATTGGCCAAAAAAGGGAGCACATGCATATTGATATAACATAATTACTGCAGGGATAAACTACTTTGAAAAACTGCCACATTGGGACAAAACATTTTTTTTTCTTAGCAGAATGGGCTGTTCTTGTTGTTATTACTTAATGGACAGATTTTTCTTCATTCTTGTCTTCTTCACATGTGTGTGATAAGTGAAGCCCAGACTGGAGTTCCAGATCACAGATTGGATGCTCACGCATACAAATTGGAAAAATAAATAAATAAATAGTACTTTTTTTTGGATGGCTGTTAAATCAATAATGTTGTCTCATCCCTAAGAACAGTACTACTTGAAAGGCTGTGAACCATTTATCATGTTGTGAATTTCTAAATGTATGTGACCTAAAATCTAAACCGATCTGCATTTAACTTGAGATAAGATATCCCAATTGAACAAATAACATGAACAACTATAGAGTTTTTAATTTATTTATTAAAAAAAAGTTATCTAACACAGTGTCTGTTGGCAAAAGTATGTGAACATCTGCTTTCAGGAACTGGTGTGACCCCCTTAAGCAGCACCGACTTCAACCAAATGGTTCCTGTAACTGCTGAACAGCACTGTTCATTGACTTGGAGGAATCTTGGTCTGTTCCTCTTTACAGAACAGCTTCATCTCTGATATGTTGGTGGGCTTTCTCACATGAAAGCAACATGATGGGTTCTGTGTCAACATTTCTATTACATCAAGTTCTGGACTTTGACTTGGACTTTCTTATTACAATCCAGAATTCATAGCTTAATCAAATGATGGCAAGCTGTCCTGGTGCAACAGCAGCAAAACAGCCCCAAACCATGATGATGCCACCACCATGTTTCAAATAATTTCTCATTCTCACTCATAAAGATCTATTTTTGCCTGATCCATCCATGACCAGCGGTAAAAACAATTGAGGTCCTCTTTATCTATTATGACAAATCTGATCATTTTTTTAACAGAAATTCACAAGTCAAGTTCAGAAACTTTCAAGCATCTCTAATTAATTATGACATTCCATAATTGATGCTGAATCACCAACTTCAGACGGCTGCACCACAATGCATATTCATACCCCTATACAAAACCACTAACTACAATTCATTCTTCTATTTCGGATGGTGAAAAAAAAAGCTTTCAACTGCCTGAGCTTTACAGAAAGCAGGATCAACTCTAGAAACATGATCTGCTGCCAGATGGAAACTTCCACACTAATCTGAAACTGTGTAACACTTGTTCACCATTTCAGCACCAGGTGTTGAAATAACAGCCCATAACTTCCATGTATACCGACACAACATTCGCACGCCAATCAGGTGGGGGGCCAGCAACAGCGCCACAGCAAAAACGTACTGTAATCAAACAGAAATTCTCAATAAAACCCGACCCCTCACATTCAAACAACTCCACACGCATGTACGTTCAAACACAGCTTTGTATACTTGGCCAAGATTTATTTTTGTCGTCTCGTAGTAAAGTCAGAGCAGTTGAGAGAGATGAAATGATAGTTGACGTTCTTTCAGTCACATTTGGTCACACAGCCCCTTCTCAAAAAAACCCTCTGAGTTAGCTGAAATTTACACCTGTGTATACAGAGTTTTATTTTGGTGGACCTTGTTAAATTCAAGAGCACCTCCAAGTTTTCCACTAATCATAAATTCATCACGGCACCCCAGAACACACGCACGGCACGCACACACACACACACACACACACACACACACACACACACACAAGCAGGTACAACGATGGGTAAAATTCTACCTCAGCATTTTCACTTTGCTCACACACGCTTCTGTTTGTATCTGGTCAGCAGGATGTGGGGTCATACGTGTGAGACGTGTATTTTTATTATATGCCATAGAAAAATAGATACTTACTGCAATAAGTGTTAAGTCTAATCTTAAACCTGACCCTCTTCTTCTCTCTTTCAGTTTGACATGAAACCAAAAAACAGTTTACAGAAGATCGTTTTGCTGGACCTGACACTGAGTTATGTTTTCCTGTATTTTTCATATTTTCTTACATAAATCGATACAATTCTTTTCACAAATGTTCAAAGAAACACCTTTCAGGATTTCTATTCATATGAATAAGCCTTATGTTTTATATATGCATTATACACCAATTAGTCAAACTAATTAGGACCTGTTGCCTAATATGCTGTTAGTCCTCCGCATGCCACCAAAGCAGCTCTGACCCACCAAGGCATGGACTCTACAAGACCTCTAAAGGTGCCGTGTGGTATCTGGCACCAAGATGTTAGCAGCAGATCTTTAAGTCCTGTAAGTCGCGAGATGGAGCCTCAATTGATTGGACTTGATCCAGCACATCTCACAGGAGAATTTGGAGGCCAGGGCAACACCTTGAACGCATTGTCATGTTCCTCAAACCATTCCTGAACAGTGTGTGCAGTGTGGCAGAGACAACCATCCCGCTGGAAGAGATCACAGCTACCAGTTAATACAATCACCATGAACTGGTGTACCTGGTCCACGAACATGTTCATATAGATGACGCGTTTCAAATCGACATCCACACAAACGTTTCCCAGCAGAACATCACTCAGGGCATCACACTCCCTCCACCGGCTTGCCTTCTTCCTACAATGCATCCTGGTGCCATCATTTCCCCAGATAAATAAATAATGCGCACATACCCGATCATCCATATTATGGGAGAAAAAAAAAAAAAGACAGCCATCTTTCAAGATCCATTTCTGATGCTCTTTTGTCCACTGTAAGTGTTTTTGACAGTGGACAGGAGTCTACATAGCCCCATACGCAGCAGGGTGTGATGCACTGTGCATCACATTACATTTTGCCACAGTAGCCTCTCTCTTGGTTCTCAAAACCCAGTCATCAGTTTGTAGTTGGTCCCTTCGCGGACCATTGTTGGTAGGCACTAGCTACTGCTGACCGGGAGCACCACATGCCTCCCAATCTCAGAGATGCTCTGACTCCATTGTCTGGCCAAAACGACCTGACTCTGATCAGATTCACTCAGGTCTTTATGCCTGCCCATTTCTCCACATCCAGCATCTGAGATATTTACTGTTATTCACTTCATCTGTGAATGATCATATTGGTTAGGCTCGTCTCTACAAAAATCAGAGATTATTCTTAATTTTATTTAATTTACAATCAAAAACAGCCATTCAGTACAATTTATTCATTTTTCAGCATAACAAAAAAGTGGTAAATATATATTTACAGAAATTTATACAAAGCCTCAAAAACTAGAGCTTCTTTTCAGGAGATTTGGTTATAGTTTTTAAACAAAATCTGAAGGGATATTTTTCTCACTTCGGAAGATGCTGAGGTCTGGACTCTGGGGTTGTCAGTCCATTGTTCTGAGAACTCAAGGAGCTTCTTTGTTTGATAGACAAAAAAGAACATTTGCATATTTCCTTTTCTCAGTTAGGGCTTCTTGACAGCTACACCTTCTTTCAGACCCATAGTGGGGTCATCTCACAGAGGAAGGACGGTCGTGGATTATTCCAGATCTGAACCAAGAGTAGAGCTTGATGGCCTCCTCTTTCTCAAAGATGAAAGCTTTAAGAACCGTTTGTCTGATGGGGACAGTTTTGGTGTCTACCATGCTGGTGGAAGTCACATTTTCTTTAAATATTTCAAATCATTTTTTTTCCAGAAATATTTCTGAGGAGTTTTCAAAGGAGTTGAAAAAATAAAAATATTTTGAGAAAATCAATTTACATAGTTAATAGCTGTTTTGACTGGAAACAAAATAAATAAAAAGGGTCTCTGTCTTTTGCACAGCAGAATCCATGAATCTAATAAGAATCTATGCCTATTCCTAAACATAACCTTAATCCCAGGAACCAAAACGTTTCTCTCTTTCTCTCTCCATCTTTCTCACAGACACATACAGGTATTTCACATGTGAAAATAAACCTTGGCTCCATGACCTCACTCTCTGCACCAGCGCGCTCTGGACGAAGCTATGGCCAATCGTCCAGCCACACTCTGCGTCACCATCCAGATGTGAGCTTCTGTCACAAGGCCTCCATTAATCTGACCCTGCCTGTCAGCCCTCAGCCCCCATCAGTTTTTACTTTGACGCCCAAGCACAGCATTTTACAGGCCCGCTCTGCTGATACGAGCACTTAGCCTGCAACACTATATTTTGTTTAGGAAATGAGTCATAAATTAGGGGAGCTCCCAGCTGAGGGGGAACAGCACAGACAGAGAGAGCTCTGTGGATGTTCTTCACAGTGGAGAGAGAAGGGAGCAGGGGGAACACTCAAGAAAGTCTGGGGGAAAACCATCACACCATTCCTGAATAGGCCACCTTGCTGGCCGCAGGAATCTCAGAATACAAAAGACGCTAGCACTACAAAAAAACCACATAAGCAGGTCTAACTGAAATTACTTCAAGAGCCCATCCCTAATGAACTTTCATCTGCGATTAGTAACCTTGATCAAAGATGTGCACTGAACCCTTCTCCGGAACTGCTTAAGCAGCGTTTTGATTTGCAAGCAGAATTTGATCTCACTTCAACTAAAGAGGCAGGGCGCTTATTACTACGCAGTCGTGGCTCATATTACGAACATGGTGACAAGGCAAGTCGTTTACTGGCACATCAGTTACGATGGCAGGCCACTTCCCGTTTGATACCTAGTAGTAAAAACATTCATGATATTCTTACTACAGATCCTTTGGAAATTAATGCTCCTTTCAAACCGTTTTACTCTTCATTATATAAATCTGAATTCCCTGCAGATGACACCAAAATGAACGAATTTCTTCTGAACCTTTCGAACAATGTCATTGATACTGACACTGCTAGGCAACTAGACTCCCCACTCTCCCTTGAAGAAGTTTCAACTGCAATTAAAGCTATACAATCTAATAAAGCCCCAGGCCCTGATGGGTTTCCGATTGAATTTTTCAAAACATTTATTGGTAAATTGGCTCTACTACTTTTATCCGTATTCAATGAATCCTTAGAAAGTGGTTCACTGTCACCGACCCTGACACAAGCCACTATTGCTCTCCTTCTCAAGAAGATCCAACCTCCTGTGGGTCCTACAGACCATTATCTTTGCTCAATGCTGATGTAAAGGTAGGGTAGCTAAGGTAATTGCATCCGTTTAGAAAATGTGCTTCCTCATTTTATATCTGAAGAGCAAAATGGGTTTATAAAAGGGACGTCAACTGTAACACCCGCACACTTTTTAATATAATTTACTCAAAAAAAAATCGGCTGAACTTCCTGAACTTGTAATTTCCTTAGATGCTGAAAAGGCATTCGATAGAGTAGAGTGGGAATACTTGTTTGCGGTTTTGAGAAAAGGCAGATTTGGTGATAAATTTGTTTCTTGGATTCGCCTCCTTTATTCATCCCCTAAAGCCAGTGTCCACACTAATGATGTTTATTCTGATTATTTTGCCCTTGGACGTGGAAGTCGCCAAGGTCGCCCTCTGTCACCTTTGCTTTTTGCCATTGCTATGGAGCCTCTGTCTATTACATTAAGATCTTCCTCCTTAGTCAAAGGAATCACCCGTAATGGACTTGAATATAAATTATCGTTGTATGCGGATGATTTGTTATTACATATAACAGATCCCACACTTTCAATCCCTGCTGTTTTAAGTATTTTGGAGATCTTCAGCACCTTTTCAGGTTACAAATTAAATTTGGGGAAAAGTGAGTGTTTTCGCGTTAATATTGCAGCTTGTCATCTTCAACAGTCAGATTTACCTTTTCAGTATAGACCATCGGGGTTTAAATACCTAGGTATCAATGTGACTCGTTCTTTATCTAGCCTTGCATCTGCTAATTTCACTCCCCTCATCTTAAAAATTACTTCCGATACTCAAAGATGGGGTAATGTCCCCCTTTCATTAACTGGCAAGATCAATGTTGTTAAAATGAATATTTTACCAAAATTTCTATTTTTATTTCAGACAATACCTCTTTTTCTGCCAAAACATTTTTTGACTCACTGGATAAGATAATTTGTTCTTTTGTTTGGGGTGGGAAATCACCTAGGGTTCGTAAAACTTTACTGCAGAGATGCAGACTTTGCATCTTTGCATTTGCAGAGATGGAGGACTTGCATTACCTAACTTTCTAACTTACTATTGGGCCGCTCACATCCATAAACTTTGTTACTGGTTAAAATCTCCTGGATCCTCTTGGTGTAAATTGGAGCTATCATGCTGTAAGGGATCTTCTATATTTGCTCTACTTTATTCTTCTTTACCTACGGTACCCTCTCTGTACACTGATAATCAAGTGGTTCTTAATACCCTCAAGATCTGGTATCAGTTTAGACGGCACTTTAAATTTGTAGCTGCTTCTTCTTGTTTTTGATAGTTTCGCCAATTTGTCATCTCGATACGGCCTCCCTGTTACTCATTTGTTTCGCTATTTTCAAATTCGCAATTTTGTGGCTAAGTGTTTTCTTAATTTCCCCTCTTTACCTCTAGAACAGCAGTGGGAAACCATGCTTTCATTTGTTCCCCATCACAGAGGAATTATTTCAAAGCTGTATGACTATCTTGGCTTTTAGTAGCCACTCAACTGGTAAATTTAAAGGCATATGGGAGAGTGAATTGGGAATACAAATTCATGTGGAATCCTGGGAACAGGCCATAGAAAGGATTCGATCTACCACCTCTTGTGCCCGTCTCGGACTTATTCAATTTAAGGTCTTATACAGGGTGCATTTCTCTAAGGCTAGACTATCTGAACTGTATCTGGAAATGGAAGACAAATGTGATAAATGCCATGGTTCTCCTTGTCATCTTAGCCACATGTTTTTTCTTTGTCCGGATCTGAACGGCTTCTGGGAGGGTTATTTTACGACTATGTCCACTGTTCTTGGGATGAATCTCCAACCTTGCCCTCTGATCTCTATATTTGGAATTCCTGACCCCTCATTAGCACTTAACTCTACACAGAAGGATATTATAGCTTTCACATCCTTACTAGCAAGACGCACCTTATTGTTGCATTGGAAGTCTGTTAAATATCCAGTTGGCTCAAGGACATTTTTTTTTTTTTTTTTAAACTTGAGAAAATTAAATATATACGTTGAGAGGATGTATGGTTAAATTTTTCCATAAATGGCAACCCTTTATTTCCTATTTCACTAATATGGAGAATTTTTTTTTTTTTTTTTTTTTTTTTTTTTTTTAAAGAGCCCCTCCCATCACAATTTGTATGCTTTTCTTTAGTTTGATGTACTATATATGTTTTTTCAAAGCATCCTGTTCACTTCCCTGCCCATATTTTGAAAACTAAGCTGCTGGTTTGAAATTATGGTTGTGATGTCACAACTATGAACACATTTATATTTAAATCACAGGCCTACTGCCATTTAGCTCCACCTATTCCTGTTAAAGTGATGTGGAGTGTTGTTGCTGCAGAAAGTCTACAGAGTTAATGGAGTAGAAGTTAAAATAATTAAAGGTCGTGCTGTTTGTATATATGTGCAGCACTAAAGGGTTCATTACAAGCTTCCTTTAGTAATCAGCTATACTAACATTAGCACAAAATATAAGAAGCAAACTTCAGACACCAGACAAGTCTTGGCTGAGCGACTATATTTGTGTAAGGAGAAATGTACATTTGACTGCCAGACTAGAACTTGAAAAAGGCATTCCAGCCTACAACTAGAATTTATAATGGTACGACATTACTGTAGTATTCTGTAGCACAGTGTTGTAACCCACAGCCCTATAGGGTTAACAGAATTCATGACTAAGTGATACTTTTTTTTTTTTAAATCCCACAACCGGGGAAATTCCACCTCCGCACTTAACCCATCCGTGAAGTGAAACGCCACATACACACTAATGAATATACACACACTAGAGGTCAGTGAGCACACTTGCCTGGACTGGTGGGCAGCCCTATCCACAGCGGCCGGGGAGCAATTGCGGGTTAGGTGTCTTACTGAAGGACACCTCATTCATGGACTGTCGGTGCTGGGGATCAAACCGGCAACCTTCTGGTTGCAGGGCCAGTTCCCTAACCTCCAGCCCATGACTGCCCCCCTAATATGCCCACTATATCAGTGTTTTCTCACTATTGTTACCGAGCATGCAATATGCAAATACATCATAGATTACATTGGGAATGCCTGTGGAAACCAATTCTGACTGTTAGCCTAACCACAGATCCTTAGGCTAATAAGTACCACCAAGATAACATTAGTGAAGCCACACACAATGCATCAATGGTAACACTTTTCCATTGAGGCCAGAATGTACCTTTCATCCCTTTATTCCCTTTAAAGCTCAAAGGTGCAGAGTCTAACACTGCAAAACTGGTGGAACCGACGTTTCAAGAAAAAGGCAAAAAAAAAAAAAAGTTTCCGCTGATTAGTAAAAAGGGTGAAAACTGACAGACTAGAAGACAGACACAAATAAAGTATAATTTATGTCAGGCCAAGCACACCATGGGGTGCAGTTAGACAGAGGGACAAACCTTAAAGTAAGATCCAACTTCCACACATCCACTCCTCCAGCAGTTCCTGAGGAACTCTCAGCCAGGGGCTTTGTTTGAGAGCTTTGGAAGACAGTTGGAAAGACAGTTAAGAGGGAATGTGGAATGTCCAATGACGGGCTTTCCTCAGCACAGGTCTGTGAGGAAGCTCCCACAGAGTAATAACAGCCTCCAACACGAGCTTGCACTACACATACACAGAGTCTATTTAGAGCTAGAGCTTTAACAAGAAACCAGTCCACATAACATGCAAGACAGAAGGAGTTTTATACATCCCCAACGTTTATAGAGGAAACAACTCCAGCGTGGTTCTATGGGTGTGTTTTTAAAGAGCATCTGGTGGGGATGCTCGGATATGAAAATACTGGGCCATTCATTTCTGGGTGGATCATTCTTAGCACTGTAGTAACACTGACGTGGTGACGATGCGTTAATCTGTGTCATGCTGGTACGAGTGGATCAGATACAGCAATGGTGCTGGAGTTTTTAAAACACTGTCCACTCTATTAGTCACACCTTGTTGGTTCACCTTGTAGATGTAAAGCTAGAGATGATAGTTCATCTGCTGCTGCACAGTTTGTGTTGGTCTTTCTCTAGTCCCTTATCAGTGGTCACAGGATGCTGTCCACAGGGCACTGTTGGTTGGAGGACTATTCTCAGTCCTGCAGTGACTAACCACCACCACCACATCAGTATGATCCACCACCCAAAACACCTCTGTGGTGGTCCTGACCACTGAAGAACAGGGCAAAAGGGATCTAACAAAGTAGGCAGAGAAACAGATGGACTACAGTCTGTAACTGTAGAACTACAAAGTGCACCTATATAGTAAGTGGAGGTGATAAAATGGACAATGAGCGCAGAAACAAGGAGGTAGTTTTAATGTTATAGCTGATTGGTGTATATTGAACAGCAGTGGCAATCCTACCGGGACGGAGAAACAAAACTTGCAATCTTCTTCCAGTGAATAAAACATTGGCTGCTAGTACACTACACACTCATAGCCATCTGCTATTAAACCCCACCACCCCCCACCATCATGCACTCCACCCTCAGCACAAACAGTTCCCATGGAAGATTTGCAGGTAAAGCCTGCTGGCAGAAGTGGGTAGCTGGATCAGATCAGCACACGGCTACATTTACTGCATTCCTTTGTCTCCTGCGCGCTATAAACATGAGGGTTTATTTTGAAAATGTGCATGGGTGCGTGATCAAAAGCATCCTCTGGGACAGTATATGAAGGTGATGGGAAGATGCATGTGTATTTATCAGATTTACAACAGTAATTCAGCTGTTAAAACGCCATGTAATGTTTGTTGCAACTGGCATGAGTTCAGCTTTCCTCTGCACTGAATTTTATTACATTTCACTTTCAGAGCACCTAAAACAAAGAGCACATAAAACAAAGCTTACACAGATCTTTACTGGAAGATGAAAACAGATACCACGAAAATACAGGCAAGGACAAATTATGGCAAAGATAAAACATGCTAAAATAAACTGACCAAGAGCAATATAAACGATAAGAAAACCCTGAAATATTCAAACACTAAGTGCTAGAGAGATCAATCACATTTTTTTAAAGTTAAAATTATGTAAACTGTCTGCGCAATTCAATGGATGGGGGGTAAACAAAGTCAGAGTGGTTTGGTGTGAAATTGTTAACTGTAGAGAAACTTACAGACTCCGATGATTTTCTTTACAGTGGTGGTGATGGGAAGCAGGGGTCAATTTTGTCCACAGCATAAATATAGCTACTTTATTTGCTATCCAAATATGCTATCCACATTTTTATATATAATGTTGATTGTAAAATCACGGTAAATCTGACAAAAACAGGTTTCCTGTAGGGACTTTTTTTTTGCCTTAACACCCCCTGCATATACTTGTTCCCCATAAATGGATTTTAAGGACACATTTTACCCCAAAACCTTTTTAAAACTATCATAAAACATCAGATGGCAAATTCATAGCCATTTCATGTAAAACCTCTGTAAAGGAGCTTTAAGAGTCATTTAACCCCTTAGACGTCTGGCTCTTATCACCACCACTGTGAACAATTCTGACCCCCCCCACACACCCCCGAGAAGACCACCATATCCATTTTTCCATGCTTAAGGCTTTAACACTGAATGTAGTGTGTCAGACCACCAGTTCAAAAGCTCTGCATTATTAAGTCCCTATTTAAAACGTTGCTGAAAATGCCATATACTATAGGTTATAATTACAATTGCAGCTCTTATGATTTGAAAATTGAACTCTTAATTTGTGGTTTTAACTGTTTAGTCCTAAGAGAAATTTGGATGCCCTGTTTTTAAATATTAATTTGTCCAACTGCCCAATACTGTACTACATTGTTTCATCTAGGAATCTTTATTTTTAAGACTGCAGACACTTCATCAGAAGTGGTGGTAATGTAGTGCTTTCTTTCTGGTCGGGGCATTCTCCGTCTCTGCGTGACATGACGCTTGAATGGGTGTTGAAATAGTCCGAACCGAAGCCCCAGGAATGGCTCCAGGCTGTAATGCTGCCTGCTCTTTCCAGCACTCTGAGAATGCCAGCGCTTTGATGGCTCCCAGCAGCTCTTTGCCCCTGGCTAAAACACACCGTTAGCAACCCGCTATTGTTTGGTGTTTGTTATGGCACGGCCATTCCACAAGCGCTGCGCTTTGTAGGCTCCTCCAAATGGATCCTCGCAATCCGTCCACTCTCTGGATGAGATGGTGGAAGAGTTGCTAACTACAGAGACAGATGGTTCCATCAAAACACAGAGGGGGAGGGGCCAGCCCGTATACACGCAGTGCTGAAAGCAAGTTACAACATTCAAGCGAACGACCAGTTTATGACACCTATTAAGCAAATAATTTAAGCATGCAGTTTTCACAATGCTAACTGGTGGACAAGAAGCTTCCATTACTTGTTAGCTATGTTAGCCCCACAGCTCCAATGCAAATCAAAAATTTCAGATACCAAACATGTCTTGGTTGATGTTACATTTTGGGTAAGAGGACATCTGTAATAGAAGGGGAAGACAAATTTAAGGGGCCATATCAGGGAAAATGACATTTTTCTAACTTATTTCAGATAAAAGCTGTATCGTAAACATTGCTAAAAGTTTCAAAATGTCATTTTCTAGCTCATTCAGCCCACATGTGGAAACTAAGCTCCAAAAACAGCCATGTGTAAAGTCCACTCTCCACAACACAAGCAGAAAAATAAATAAAAGAAAATTTATGAAAGTGTTATTTAATGCATTCTGCAACAAAATCATTCATATATCTGCCTATTCAGTCTACAGCAGTTCAGCCCACCCATACACACTGAAACTAAGCTTCATAAACCGTCCATTTTAAATTTATGATTTTTGGGAGCTCACCAAAAAAGATATTAAAATATGCCTCGTAGCACATGTTATAAACCTCAAAAGGAAAAAAATACATAAACACATAACAGAAAAACACTGTAGACAAGCTCCAAAGAATTTCTGGCCCAAACAATTCAAAAACTTGTAAATTGTGTATTTGTTTGTTGTGCTGGTATCTGATAGCAATGTGTTCTCTGAGCTTAGTACCAGGTCCAGCAGGACAGGCTCCTTCAGTTGAGCAGGATACCTGCCGAGCCGTTTCTGCTAGAGTGGTCCTCCTTGGGCTCAGTCAAGGCTGTAGCTCTGTAGCTTGGCTATGCCTTAGCACAACTTGCCTGCATTTGCCCTCACTGCTGCTTTCCACAATAAAAAATAAATTATATAAAGGGGGGGTGGTCCAGGGGTTTACAATTGGTGCGTTAGATAAATAAAATAACTATATAAAAGCAATTAACTAAAACTGAGCTTTTGGCAAAATGATCATTCTAATGTTTTACACTCTTAGCATCAAAGCAGCATTTGAACAAGAGGGCTACAATCATGAATTCTATAGCAACATACAGGCAAGCAGCTCAGCTTCAGCCTATTAATGCTGCCTACTGGATACAATTTGAACTGCAGTAACTAACATGCTTAAAATTGTGGCTAATGATTAAACAGAAATATTATGTTTAAGGGTGACTATTCAAGCACTTGTTTGAAAATACCAATGAGTATACAAAGCCTGTAAAATCAGGTCAGCTCTAACAAATTTTCAAATGATTAGTTAGAGTGTGACATCTGTCCAGGCTTAAAGACACAGACCTGTGCTGGCTCTACCTAACAAGCAACATAAGACATAAGTAGCTGCTTTGGGCCAGACAGCCATCAAGGGAGCCCTAACAACTTCTGGGTTATTACTGTAACACTGTTGTCTACGATGTTTGAGTGAGGGGGTAAAATATGTTACATCTGGAGTCAAAAAACTGAAGACGAAGAGAAAAATCTTAGACAGATGGTATGTTTTGGGTTTTTTGTGGTGTTAACATTACACCATTTGTAATAGCTTGCGGTTGAACAGCAAGAAGTAAGGGGTATAGGGGGTCAACGTAGCAGGTTCAACTTAGGTTTTTTGGAGCTGAAACTCGGTCAGAAATCTGACACAGAGACGGTTAACTTATTTTACAACCGCCGTTAACAACTTTGTTAAACCAGATTTAGATATTCGTAAAACATGAGGGGTCATGATCCAAGAAAGAAACAGAGACCGTACTACCAAAATATGCAACGGGTAAGACAATTAAAACAGTAAAAAAGTGATGGTGTCACCACTGCCACCAGGGTTAAATCCAATCAAGCTTAGTGTTAGCATACTGCATTGTGAAACAGATCCCTGGATCTAGAATGCTGAGAGATTTCTGTATTGTAACCTGCAATTTATTAGAACCCCAAACAAAGCAACCAATCGCAATACACGAATGAGCCATTAGTACATCAGCTAGCAAGATCCTGCATAGGGACCTCAAGAGGCTGGAGCTGGCCCTAATACAGACACAAAACAGATTTTGTTAGAAATGTCAGGACAAGTACACCACAGGGTGTGCATTGTCTGTTCAACACTTTCACACCAAGCAAATTTCAATACATCTGGAAACTTTGTCTTAATGACCATTTCCCAGCAATCCAATGGCTAAGGCCACGTTTAACACATTTTAAAAGACTTTTCCAACTGAAAGCAATTCAAGTCCACCTGTCCCACTAGAACCATTATGGGAAGTAGCAACTGCTCCAACGAGTGCTAAATGGCCAATAAACGTTATGTTAGCATGTGTTCAAATGGAGACATTTAAAAGAGGAAATGAGCGCTGATTAGGAATGGCTCTCATAACAGTTGGCATCCCTTACCCTCGTCAGTAGGATGGCACTGCCATTGACAGCTCTGCTGGCACCAAGACGACAGGCTTTTATAGACTTGAGAGAAACGCTATAGTAAGAAGTAGTCTCTCACTCAGGCCAGGAATGGCCTGCATACCCAAACTGTCCAATAAACATTAACAAAAAGTGTTAAACAGCAAAACTGGCCTCAGATCAATCTAAAAAGGGAACGTTCTACCAACACCTAGAGAGATGTCTGGGCCTGGCACCACAAAACTGAGCCAAACACTCTCCAACTCTTGGCTTTCCTCCACTGGACCAAAGGCAAGACCCACTGCAGCTCACTTCATACACTGACGAAGTAACCCCCAACACAATACTTTCTCTTTAGTCTCCAAATGCTTTTTTAATTCCTCCACAAGTTTTACAGCGCTTTCTAACATAGTCCTGAAGAGTAATATGAACACTGTTCATAGATGCTAAAACAGCACTTCTTGAAAAGGCAAAGATATTTCCACTTGTAATATTTGTTTGGTTGTATGTACCAAAAACAGTTATTATTCACTGAACAAGATCATTTTCCAACCTCTCTTTATCCTTAAAATGAAAAAGGCTGTTCTTGTTATTGTGCCTTTAAGACCGATATATGTAAACGACTTCTGTTCTGATTGGCTGCCCTGTATTGCATTTTATTCAAAAAACATTTCAGGCTGAAACAGTCCTTATAAGTTTGGTGTGAATTGGCTGAGCTAAACTGCTTTAGGGTGAAGGTGGACGCGATGTAAATGCGATGAATTCAGGCTGTTTCTTCAGCTGAGTTTCCCTAGATGAACTATGTAAAGACTGGGGGGGGTGAACAAGTGAAGAATGTTCAGTTTTCCATTAAATGGGCCCTTTAAAACACGTCAACTCTCAGAACTACATAACTGGCGTAATTCTGTAGTACGTACTTGAAAATATTAGTTAATAAATGAGCCATCCGTTTAACCTCTTAGTGTCCAGATCTGATGTTTCATTTGCCTTGGTCCATATGTTCTCTTGCCTAAGCACAAATCTGTAGCAATGAATTACACAAATCATAGCTTAAAGATTCTCTCACTTGTATATTTATCCTTTTGGTTACATGGCACTACTGACTGCTCTGACCTAGAGAAACTTAAAAAGTCAGAACCATTGACAGTGATGGTGACAGGAACAAGATGTCAGGAGAATCAAATGCCTTGAAATATTGACCACATGAAATGGTTAAGAATAAGCTGCATGATATCCATGCAGACATAGCTTTATGATATTTTGAGAAAGTTTTGGCCTAAAAAGTACTTTCTAAAACACAATAATGGTGGAGAGGTTAATGTAAGGCATTGCAAGGCAACATGTTAAATATTTATCACTCTTTTACCTCCAACATGTTCACTTGTGGATTTGGGTAGTAAATAAAACGGCTCTATTTGTGTTGTATGCATGGCAACCGTTAGAAATCTGACCATTTCACATCAAACCACTTTGAATGACTTCGTTTACATCTCAATGATTCAATTACACAGAAATTCTGAAATGAGTGAAATTCCCCTTTAACAAAACAGATCAATAATTAAATCTGAATTTAAACCAATTACAAAAAGTTCGGCTGATTGACACGAATGGGTTAACAGGTTAAAGCATTTCTGTTTCTGATTAATCACCACTAAAATACATCCTGCTATTAAAAAAAAGGAGTTTATGTACATATTAGCTGCTCCAGCTCCACACTGCTCAGGCAGACATTAGGAATTATGAGGGACACGTGGCTAAATGTTTAGATTATAACTAAACACAGTGGCATAAATCTTCACCACATGCTTGGTTTGACGCACTGTAATTAAAAATAAAACCCCTCAGACTTAACCCAAACAAACCGGTCTGTTACTTTTTTCGAAAACATCAATTTTCCTTCATGATCTCAAAGGTAGGGTGAAACGGCAACGTGTGGCACAAGGAAATTTCAGTTCAGACTCTTCATTCACATTTAGACAGGCCCTCCCAAAGGGCCTATATCTAGTAGCAACATTTTATTTTTGGCAATCCTCAAGAGACCAACTTCCACCAGCTGCTTGTGGCGACTGGAGTTTATGGCCTTTTAAATTCATTTCATCAAAAAGCCACACAGTAGATTTAGCGAAGGTGAATAAGGAGGTCAGTCATATTGATGGGGTGTCAAAGGCCTTCATTTGTCAGCGCTGGTCTAGGAGCACAAATTCACCATCCAGACTTCAGATCACACATTGTTGTCTGCGAGAGGCAGACAAACACATGGCCTGAAAATCCCAATGGTGTCGCACTGCAGTACAACGTTGCTTTACAGTGAACAGAATGAGGTAGTTAAGGATTTACAAGGACGGGTTATATTTAGTCAAATAGGAAACTGTGGCGTGAGCACATTAACAAAGACTAGGATTGGGTGGGGTGTTAAACCTAGCTTCCTGTGGTGGAGCACTTATACTGATAATTACGTCACTGAGCCAAACAGGAGGCGGCTTAAAAACAGCTGTCCTCCATGTAAATCTGAACCGGCCTTCTCCTCTTTCATGTGCATTCAACACAGCGCTCATAATTAGTCAGCATTAGCATTTTACAGCCACTGATTTGAAGAGGAGGGCACGGTGATTGTAAGCAGGTAGGAAAGAGAGGAAGTGAGAGGAAATTAACTGTATTAACAGACTTAATCTTTGGTTGTATATGGGTTACAGTAGAGAACCGAAAAAAAAGTAAATAACACAAATAAACAAACCCATAAACTATCAAGCTAACTATCTACCTAACTACCCAGCTAGCTAACAAACCTGTACAAGCACTAATCATTTCTTCATGTACAAGTCATTTCTATTAGTTTAACCGGTGAACTTCCCCTTTCTGTGAAGAATAAGACCTATCCACCAGTATCTGCCAATTTAATGGTGGGATGAAAATGTAGCATTCAGTCTTAGCTTAGCAGTACACTACTGTAGTTAGGCCTTCAGTTAGTTGTCTGCTGCATTTATATGATATATAAAACAGTAGTGGTAAAAGACAATGAAATGTAAAAAAACCCACAATTACAGTAATTACATAAATATAATTTTGCATAATGGTTGTAAATGGAGTAAAAACAAAGACTTGGTTAATGAACTAGCTAACTAATAACATGGCAACAGGGGTTTTTAATCATTCAGTCTTAGTTTAGCACTAAAAAAAATGACAGCCAACAACATAATGTGGAGATCATTTATCATTTTATCGTGGGGAACCTGCGGGAATCTTGACTGCATAATTTCTGGTGGTGGGGGACTGCGTTCGTACTCTTGGGGCAGTCGTGGGCTGTTGGCCCTGTGACCGGAAGGTTGCTGGTTCGATCCCCAGTGCATGACTGAGGCGTCCTTGAGCAAGACACCTAACCCCCAATTGCTCCCCGGGCGCCGTGGATAGGGCTGCCGGCCGCTCTGCGCAAGTGTGCTCACTGCCTCCTAGTGTGTGTGTGTGTGTTCACTAGTGTGTATGTGGTGTTTCACTTCACGGTTGGGTTAAATACGGAGGTGGAATTTCCCCGGTTGTGGGATTAAAAAAGTATTACTTACTTAAAAAAAACAATTGCTGTAATATGACCGGCAATAACACATGACCAGTAATAAAGTCATTAAGCTGTAAATGGTACTACATCTGTGCTGTAAAATGATCTGAATGCAGTGCTGCCAAGTTAAAGTCTCAGTGTGTTTAGTGTGCTACCAAAGTGGAAACAAGCAAAGTATAAAATATAATGGAGGTGTTTGCCAAGCGCCATTCAAAAACACAGTAGGAAAGAAACTGCTGTACAAGACCCTGGCCAGCTCCATCAAAACACATAAAACTTAATAAATAAAATTAATAAATAAAAAATGTAAACTTATTTTTTTTAGGCTGCACACAGGAGCAGTAATTACCAAGATTAATATGCCAGGCATTTCTAACATTTATGCTTACTGTGTTGAGCCGGTTGATTGTCCCACATTCAGATTTAGACACCAGTCACTGTATTTCTCTAATGCTCTGTATAACTCTACAGACTAATTTTTTGCAGCAGCTGGTAACAATTAGGATGAAATGACTCTTAGCAAACACCTTTAACTGGTATTTTGATTAGTTAATATAAAAAAATATATATATTTCACAGGTAATATTTTGCAAGTGCATTTCTATTAGTGTTTCTTTCAATCTTTAAGATTTGAATATTGTGGATTAAAGTGAATCTGAGCAGTCACACTGGGTGGGCCAGTGACGAAACTGGGTGGGCCTAGGCCTACTGGACACAAACATAATGCATTATATTTCCCCCACAATGGCCATTTGCTTTTTATTTATTTATTTATTTATTTATTTATTGATTGATTGATTGATTGATTGATTGATTGTTTGTCTTAAACCTGCAGGAAGGGTAGGGACTCTCTCTTTAAAGGAAAAGCTTCAGTTGAAAAGCCATCAATTGACTAAATACACATAATTCAATTCTACTTCAAGTTCAACTACTGCAGAATTTATTTATAAAGGAAAAATGCTTTTACATGTGTCATTAAGCCATGATATGTAATAAAGCCGAATAACGTGCGTCAGCGCAGAGCCTGTAAAACCATAATTCCATAACTTCCCAAATATTTGGACATTTGACGGCTTGCCATTTCACCCACCCATGGATGATGTCACACCGTGGAGGTGTCCTTCCTGTTTCTTGGCCTGTCTGATTTTAAACCAACAGGAGCAGTGACTTTTCCAGGCGTGATGAACGAGCAGTCATCCTGGAACAATCCATCATGTGCTAATCTTGCGGAGTAATTACCGAAAATTGAGACGCCACAGTCTAAACAGTGGAGATCAGGGCAGATGAGTCAGTGCTTGAGTGAGGAAAGTGTTGTGGAACTATTTAACTGGCTGTTGCCATATAGGGAGACGTTTCAGCTGTGACTTCCTCTGCTAAACTTTCTTGGTCTGGATTTTAAAAATAGTCTTCATGTTGATCCTCTTCTCTCCCTCTCTGGAGGAGGTTTCAGACAAATAAGACACATTCCAGCCATTTGGAGCGAAGAGTACTATCTGCTAACCCAAAAGTCGCAGACAGCAGCCAGACCCACAGGCAGCTAACCTGGCCAGCTGAATTCGTTCCACACCCCCGTCTGCATCCTCTTCACATGCACTCTTCGCTCTCGCTTGCTTCACAATCTCAAATGATCTGCGTTCTGCCCCTGCAAGACACTTCACTTACCCACCACCACAACCTGGCAAAAAACGCTGAAATTCTACAGGACTAACTAATGAGCGATGGCTTCTAAAGCCTGGCCGATGAGAATTCATGTCACTGAACAAATTTAAATGAAAATTCCACAAATTTACAAAATTTCCATTTTAAGTCATTACAATGTATACAGAGTCATTCAGTGCGTTATGATGTAAAATGCTCCGTTACAGAGAAACTTACTGAGTCAGAATTGTTCCAAGTGATGGTGTAAGGAACCAGACACCTGAAGAATTTAGTACCTCTAAAAGCTATAATCACAAGACGTTACTGGATGAAAAGATTGAAAAAACTTGTAAACATTTTGACCAAATATGGCATTTTTAAAACCCACTCATGGCAGAGAGGTACATGCAGGGCTGTAAGGCAAAATAGTTTCCTTATTGTTTCTGATTTATCACCACTTTACCATTATCAGCATTACACATACAGCTATGACATTTTTAGGCTGACTGTTCATTTAGCACAAGCATAAATTTGCATATTGGTTAAGGCTGTAATGATTGTCTTAATCTGCAGTTCAGTTTAGTTCTATTTTTTTGTCATCATTACATTTTTTTTTTCTTTGGGGTGTGAATAAGAAAAAAAATAAATAAAGACAACAACAGTGTGGAACACTAAGGAACAATGAAGAACATGGTATAAAGCTTGCCCTCAATTTAAACAGAATAAGACTTTGTGGTCTCAATTGTGAAACTAAAAATTAAATAAGTTTTGACCCATTAGTAATATAAGGAGAGCTCAACAGGCCGCACCAGCAGCGGTGGAGGTCGGTTGAGGGGATGCCGGGGTGGCAGATTGAGGTTCCATCTCAGTTTCAGAATCACTATACTCATAATTATGGTTATATTAGACACTGCAATTCCCATGCATCACCGTGTCTGATCCACTCAGACCAGCGCAACACAACTAACACACCACCACCACCACATCAGTGTCACTGCAGTGCTGAGAATGATCCACCACCCAAATAGCAGCAGCTCTGTGAGGGTCCATGGGGATGCTGACCACTGAAGAACAGGGTAAAAGGGAGCTAACAAAGTATCAGAGAAACAGATGGACTACAGTCTGTAACTGTAGAACTACAAAGTGCGCCTATACAGTAAGTGGAGCTGATAAAAATGGACAATGAACATAGTAATAAGGATATATTCTTTGTATATTCTTATTATATGCTTTTCACGCTATTACTTTCATAAACTACTACAGCTAAAAAACAACATTGTGATGATTAATAAACAATATACCATGCAGCTCTACTTTCTGTGCTTCTTTCCTTTTTACAGCCTCTCTCTCTCTCAGTCTGATACAAGAAAACAAAGGCGTTTTTCCATCTGCATGAAGTCTTCCTCCAGAGAGAGAAGCATTGCGGTTAACCTTCACTTGTTTTACCGGGCTGCTGAAGCTCATATGCTGTTACACAGTGATGAAGCCCTACTTGCCTGACCGCGTGATGGACCAAATGAGGAGTCATGAGTCATAATATTTTGTAAAGCCAGAAGAAAAAGTTCTTAAAGGGAAATTCCATAATTTAAGAAATTCTGCTTAATTAAGCAGATAAAATGTAAGCACAGTGGTTTGATTTGAAATGCTCCACTTTGGCGTAACCAAGCCAGAACTGTTCACAGTGGTGCTGACAGGAACCAGACTTCTGAAGAGTTTAATGCATCTAAAAGCTACTTTAGGAAAAAGAGTTTTATATGAAATGGTTATGAATACACTGCCTGATGCCTGAGACGATATTTTTTAAAAGTTTTGAGAAGTTTTTGGCCTAAAATACATTTTTAAAATTAAGGCAGATGGGTACATGCAGGGACAAAAGAAAAGAAAGCTTATTTCCAGATTAAAGCTTTTAACCATCCTTACATATAAAAGAAATATATAAGAAATGTGTAGGTCACTAGTCGTTTGGAAGAACTGTCCAATAGGAATGTCTCTGGCTAAACAGATATTTTGCATTGTGAAATACCCCCTTGGTTCCTGTCATCACCGCTGTAAATCCGAGTCAGTAAGTTTCTCTACAGTGAACCATCTCACACCAATCCACTCTGAAAGACTTCACATCTGAATCATTTAGTTTTTTGATAAACTGGTGGAATTTCCCTTTCAGTTCGCAGAATCCTCCCAAAAACAAAACAGATGAACGACCAAATAGTAATGGTTGGTATTCAATGTCCATGTTCAATTGAAACAAATAATTTGACAAATTTTCTTTTTCAAAGCACTGTTTAAAGCCCATATTGAAACTCTTTTAGCCCAAAGGTGTGTTAAACACTTGAAAGGTGCGAGTGCTGACATCACAACAAGGGGATAAAATGGGTGGCTTTTGTGCTACCTTGGTAATAACGCCAATCACTAACATCACTGGGTCAAGTTTCCCTAAACATACAGCTGGTTAGTCTATAATATATCAACTTAACAGACAAAGTACATATGCTCATTTGCAGTTAAAACATTTTGAAAAGGACACAACCCAGCTTTTAATGAGCAAATCTCACCTTCGACATGCTTGCAGCACTTCTGGGTTCTGTTTATTGAGAGCTGAACTCTGGCTGTTCTGAGTGACGGCATGTCAGTGTTAATGAGCTCAGTCAGTGCCGACCGACAGTTAGCCCTGCCCACTTTTACTCACTCCCTGCAGGCTGGACACAAGGCTTTACATATGAAACACAGCCTGTCACTCAGAGCCGGCCTCTTTACCCCCCTCCGTTAGTTTAACCCCATGTTAATGCAGCCCCTCAGTGCCCCTAAAAAAGCCCCTGCTGCAAAGCACTTTTAACAACCCGCCTTGTCTAAGCGTTACCTTTGCTCCAACTGCAACTGCAGGAGAAGTTTTCACAAATCGACTTTTAGGGGTGCACTTTTGTCCTTAAAGGGCCACTCAAGTTTAAATCTACAGTGTTGTGTTATTGTCACTGCAATACCCAGTGTGCATTACGCAATCAAATACAGCCATTGCGAATGTCTGTGGTGTCAACCAATCCTGACTGCTAGTCTAGCCACTGAGCTACAGGCTGCTTGACACAAAACTAGCATTAGTATAACTTCTACTTATGCCTTCAAAACAACCCCAACAAAACTGCCAAACAAAATCATTGCCATCATCCAATTCTAACTGCTGGCTCACCCACTGAGGTACAGGCTAATAAATATCTTTATTCAGCACAAAATGGATCCTAAAGACGTTTTTTACCTTTTTAGCTAGATAAAAGAAGCCAGACTGAGGTGAGGTATCTCAATAGCCTGCCACCATGCTAACTTTTGCTTTTAGGTTATTTGCTTTTTAGGACGAGTTATTTCTGCAGCTTAAGCTATTCATTCTCTCTATTGTAGTGATAACTTGGTGAGAGTAACTACACACATTAGCTATATTTGGCTTCCTAGTAGTAATATTCACTATCTGGTTTCCTTCTGCATTCACCAGCCAATTCACTTTAGAGACGACGGCATCGCTGATAAGAGTAAACAATATTTACCTTCCCGTTCACAAAGACATAAACTGACCAGCTTTGTTCAGTAATATTAATCCTACATATGGCTTACCAAAACTAAAAGTAGGCCAACATGAAGAAAAGCATACATTGAGGCTCTAAAAGCATCAGTTCTGGTCCTGGAGGGCTGCGGTCAAGCTGACGACTGTCCAGCTTTAACACACCTAGTGGTCACACTTTATTCGGATTGTCCTCTATAGATGATCTATAGATACTTAAACCATTAACAAAATTTCTGATGAAACCAAGTTGATCCTCAACAACATTATGGTTAGAGTTAGGTTTAGGAGTAGGTGTAGGTTTTGCCTTGAGGTTAAGGTTAGGTTTAGTGTTACGGAGAGATTTGATTGATCTTCCACACTCAGCTTCAATTTCAGTTGCATTGAATAGGTCAGGGGTCACCAACCTTGTTGAAACGGAGAGCTACTTCTTGGGTATGGATTAATGCGAAGGGCTTCCAGTTTGATACACAATTCTGAAATAACAAATTTGCTCAATTTACCTTTAATTATATGTTATTATTAATAATTAATGATATTCATCTATGTGAAGACACTGATCATGTTAATGATTTCTCACAATAATTATCAATAATGATTTAACAAGGTAGGAAACAGAAATATCAATAGACAACTTTATTTCTATAAATCTCTGCAAGTATTTATATTTTCAAATGATCACTTTTAGCATGCTAGCTTGTGCGACACGGCCTAAAACGTCTCTCCACATTGTGCCGCTTTGCCGTCGCCACAGTTGCCCCGCTATAGTGAGCTACTTTCAAAACAGGCCCGCGGACGACTCGTGATCCTTGCGGGCGACCTGGTCCCCACGGGCACCATGTTGGTGAGCCCTGGAATAGATATTTAGCTGAATGCTACTTAGTTGTACTGAGTATCTACAAAAAAAAAAATCAACAGTGGACCACCCAAATTGTGTGTTACCCACCCACTAAACCTGTTAATTATCTGCTTGAATTCTTAGTTAAATCAGGAGTGTTAGAGCAGAAACATGGACTCTTTAAATCTGGATGCCCCACTATAAGGCAGATGCTGGAGAAATCTAGGAAACTAGTTGTCCAGCGTGAGAATACTGCATGCCTGAACTCCTGACCGGTCACAGCCTTCTGACCAAGTGGTCTCCATGCACCTGTCTGAAGAGTCCAACTGCTACCTCCGAGCCACGACCTCTTGCTCTCACTGACCACAAGTGTGTCCAGTGTTCTATGTATAAAAAATAAAAGACAATTCTTTCTGCACGAACCGGGGCAAGTCCTGAATAAGCCACCTAACTTGAAACCCAAAGAGAAGACTGTCCAGTAGGGGGAAAGAGAACAGATGTTTTTACTGGACAATCACTTTGTGCTTAATTTAGTTATTTTGTGAAATACCACCTAGGTTTCATAGGTAGTCAGTCACCAGTTTTGGGGTAGTTGATGAAGAAAAATAATTACTAATGACTTCTTATAAACTGTAATAAGGCTACTCTACTAATTATGTTCTGTATTCAAAAATTAAATTCCACTTGCTTCTAAGTTACTCTCTAAAATTCACACAAATATGAATGACTGGAAAGTACAAGGGAAAACTTGAAGAACAGCCATTTATAGCTGATGCTGTTAAAAAGCCAAGAAACTAGCCACTAGAAATGGCTCAAAAAGGGCTGCCTTTACGAATAAACTGTAACGCTGACAGAGCTGCTTCTGAATCAAAATCAAGTCCGGTCTGTTCGGGTGAAGTTAGAGCTCATTCTCTTTCAGTACTGGGATCTTTATCCATCAGTTTCATATTAGTATAATTAGAATCAAACTGACGCATGTAAACGACGGCAGGCATAGATAATCTATATAAAGGAAATGTAGGTTTTAAATGCATCGTGCATTATTTATATTATTCTCTTAGAGCAGTGGTTTTCAACCTGTGGGCCAGGGCCCTCAAGTGGGCAATGGTGGAACTGCTTGATGGCTGCAAAACCTTTTTTGATGTTTTTGTTTTTTTAATACAAATATTTCTTACACTGCAGACATTTAACCAAAAGCCATTTGTAATATGACACATATTGTTGTGACAGTTGTTTGCAAAAATAAAATACATCTAGGATGAGCATTTCACTTTTCAAGCACATGGTACTCATCAATAACAGACAAAATGGTTATAATCAGGGTCTTTCAAAAGGAAAGCAAGGCTTGACCTTCTACCAGAGAAACTGCATCTTTGACTGTGAAAACTGAGAAAGCCAAGCATAAAACAAAACAATTAAATACAGCAGTAAGTAACTTGCACCAAGCTTCACATGCAAGGGAAAATGGAACAAACAACTACCACTCTGTCTTATACACCCAGAGGTTTTTTTCCCCAAATAAAGCCAAACAACGTACACCTTCACCTGAAGATATCAAATAAGCATCTGAACCTAATGAACTGAGCCAGAGCTCGGTTTGAAGCCTCAGCCTGATATCCAGCACCCAGTAGCTGCCAAAAAATATCAGTCATTTAACTATGTGAGTCAGGCAAAACTCAGATCAGTTAAATCTTTGTGGGCTTTGGAACCTTTTGTGGTCATTTATGTGGGCCACAAGTTGTAGAATATTGGGAAACCCTGTATTAGAGTTTTACGTCAGCAACTGCTCCCCTGACACTGGCAGACAATATGACTAATTAGATACGTACATTTTGTGGCCAATACAAAACTGATTTTAAGGGGCTAAAATGTCTGCTAATATTGGCTGATATAACACACACACACTTTCTAAGCCGCTTCTCCCTCTGGGTCACGGGGGCTGATATAACATCACATGTACATTTTAGTTTATTATAATCCAAAAGTTTCTTAAACACAAATCAATAGCACAAACCCACCAACTTAGACAAGAGAAAAATGTAATTTTACATGTTTTTTGCTATTTTAGCCAGCTCTGGTGTACCAGGTCAGCGTGTATTATTGTGATACAGGGGTTAGGTTTTGGTTCCCCCAAAGGTTTTGCCCTGCAGCCTCATACCCTGGCAATGTGACGACAAACTAGTCACTAATTATTAGTAAAGATAAAACTGTGGGTACTGGCCCATACTGATGACCATCAACCAACCGATTTCAGTTGGGCCCTAAAAGTTAAACACAAGTGCAGAAATCCTGAGATATATTCACAAATGTCATGAGCAGGTCCTTTTAAAACAAATTCAGTGTTAGCTTAATCATTTTCACACAGCACCATCAGTGGCATTTGTTAGATTTGGGCTAGACATGTTTGCTGCTTCCAACTGTGAATGATTCCGCACCTCTGCCACATGCGTTTCACATCCATCCCGTATGATGCAGAAGAGACGGACTATAGAAGCTGACTTACATTTGAATGAACACACACAGAGGCCCATCCTCAAGTTACCTTTAAACACCAACTCAGCAGTTTTTACAGGCCTTTTCTCTTTGGCTGCTCTTCACTTCCTCCCTGCACTGTCTGTTAATCTCTCGTGTTCCCTTAGTGAAAGGCACTGAGCATCGACAAAAAACTGCCCAGCTAATTTAACTCACTGCTTTGAAGTTTTACAGTCCTCCAGATCCAAAGAGGCTTACTGCAAGAGGGATGTGGACTCTGTCCGTCTTCATGGCACATCTGTTGGGTTACTTCCAGTCACTAAAACACTAACACGACACTCGCACTACTACTTCCCAAACTGTGTTTAAAGCGACAGTTTGTGGAAAAGTCAAATGTATACAATTTTTCATGTCAACTGGTTAATATTAGAAAAAAAAAAGTCAAGCACCAAGGAGATTCCTGTCATTTTTTTAGCCATGTCATGTACATTTTGTCCCTTTTTAGGTTAGCTCCAGTGCAAAACTTAAGACAACACTTGGGGCAATCAGCTACATTTGTGCCAAGGAGAAAAACTGTTTAAACCTAATATTTTGCCAAACTAATCCTTTAAGGCTACAAGTGCTGGTTCCCTTTCTAAAAACACTATAAGGCAGGTCGGTAGGGAAGGAAGGGAGTTTACTTTGGCCTCTGCCCAGGTGAGGTCACCAGCGAACAGAACCAGTGGAGCTGTGAGGGACGTTTCGCACCAGACAGCTGACCTCATTCTCATCAATAGACCTCCATCTGTTTCATTTAGGCTGTGTTCGGAGAATCAGCCCTTCAAATACAATTCTATTTAAATATCTCCCGGGGGCTCAATGTCTCTTCAAACATTCAGAGAATAAGGAAAGGAAAAGTCAGGCCAATACATCTGCCCACTGCTGCCCTCATCCATCCTAAGCGGTGAAGCACAAGCAAACAATCCACACTCATAGCCTAGCAACTCTTTGGCCTTATTAGTGCACTAGCGCAAATGGGCTAAGCAAGACTGCTAATGAATTCAGAACGTCAACTCTGCCTTCAGTCCCTCCACAAACAGGTTGTAAATGACTAAGGAACAGATTGTGCTCCCTTTTAATTGGTAACCCTGCCTCAAAAGACACTGTCAAAATATTCTAGATCAGGCTGGGTGTGATGCTATGCTCAGAATCACAAGCACAAGCTGTTCTGAATAATCACAATTTTCATCTAATGACAAAAGGACAAAGGCTTGAGCTGTGCAGCATTATTGCTGTAGGCTTCGCTTTGGTGGAAATCAGTTTGTCCTTCACTTTGAGTTGACATTTGACCCTAGCTGGCCTAAACATCATTTTCTTATTTATTTATTTTTTTTAAAGAAAGAAAACATACACTTCAGGTCAACTAAAGCAGATTGCAGTAAATGGCCGTTTTCCAGAACAGCTCAAAAGCATCATTCATCTCCCCACACATCCCCCAGAAACGAGGGAACGGTGCAAAGCGATGGGAAAGTTCAACTTCCCCCAATTCAGGACCTCTGCTTGGATGGATTGGGCAAATATTGCTTTTGTTTGGCCATCCTGTGCCCTGACAGGCAGTGAATTGTGAGAAGGCTGGTCCCTGTAGAAGCAGTAGCACAGCTGTCCCGTGTTTACTTTGCCTTCCGCCTGGCCTGGGTATCAATTAGCCCGGCAGCAGGGAGAGTGCAATCAGCAGCGCCCTCCGCCCAAATTAATACCCTGTAAAGCCAAATGTGAGAATTAAAGACATAGGCTTTTAGGTCTCTTATAAAGGAAATGGCTCTCAGATGCATTTGTGCTTCTAACAAACAGCAGAAAAAAAAAGGTACACCAGCAATACAATGACCATTTAAAGCTGCACTAGGTCTGTTTTTTTTTTTAAATAATACTAAATAATAAATGGCTATGAATGATACTGTGATACCAACATGCATTAAAATAAGGGCTGCTACAGTTAATGCATAAATATGTTATTGCAAAATACACCACCAACTCCTCTTAATGGCATTTTTGATTTAAATGCATTTTCCTAACTTATCTCTTTGAACCATACACAGTAGTGCAGGCTGAAGACCAACTGCAGCACGCTGTATGTTGCTAAGGTAAATGCTATGATAAAAATCCATGAGTGTAGCCCTTTCAATCCAATGCAGCTTTAAATGGCCTTTAAAGCAATACATGCCCTTGCCGGACAGTGCTCACTCAGGACCTACGGATTAAATCAAACTAACGAAAGCAACCACCAAGCAAAGGTCCAGTTTCCCTCAAGAGCTTCTATAACAAGAATTTACAAGCTGGAAGAACAAGAGCGAGAACGAAAGGCTACAGTCACAGAGGTGTTGGAACCACTGGCTGTATATATTACATTATATAGACTCACTGACTGGAACATGCAGACAGACACTGTTGCTCTGACTGGATGTCAGTGGTGAAAACTGAAATGTATTCACTGCATGTGGAAATCAAGTGATTTTCATACTCAGGTACATGTGAACTCTTCGATCACACAATGAAAATCATTTTACTGAATCACAGGAAGCACTCAAGCTAGAACAAAATGAACTGCTTTTAAAATGGGCAAAAAACTTTGATGGCAAATTTGAGCAAATAAGAAAAGAAAAATGCAATTAATCACGATAAACTACACAAAATCATGCATTTGTGTTTAAATATTTAAACTGTTGGCAGCCCTACTCAAATTATGGCACACATATTGGTGAATCCTTGATATTCATTAGATTAGCCTGCAATACTCTGACCAAAACAATTACATTTGATGCGTCCCATGAGCATCCCGATTCATTCAGACAGACACTCAAAAACCCACTTGTCTGAGACATATAAATGGTTTATATGAGACAATATAAATGGTTCTGATTTGTTAGTGCTTATCTGCATATATAATAGTAAAAAACAACATTTTGCAAAAGTGCTGTAGCATTAATAAATACAATGAACTAGTGCTTCCAGAGCAATGCTAAAAGAACCTGATACAGAATGTCTGGGTTCAACCATTTTGTTCTGTCCTGCATCTCTTACAATGACACCAAAGGAAACCTTACACATGCATTGTATACAACCAGAAACTAGACTATACACGCAGAAGATTAGAGAAAGGAAGCTTACTGTTTGTTTAGTTTTACAGCATTCTGAACTTTAAAACAATCCAATGTACCCACCACATGACAGACACTTCAGTTAACAACCAAGTCCAGGCGTCACGTGTAATGTGCAGAAAGCAGAATTTAAGAAATGGGAAACTGTTTGGCTACAGCACACCATGACTTTGTCATCATCAGTATAACAATCTTATATATTAATACTATTAAAACTGAAAATAACACAGTGAAACACCAATAATGTTACCACACTTTCAGCCACTGAACATTCTGACCTAAAAAAAAATAAATGAACAAAATGAACAAAATAACAACAACAAAACTATTAAATAGACATTCAAGAAAGTATCCAAATCTAAGACTTCACAAATAATTCTAATAGTAATTTAAAAAGAGAAACTGATTAATAAAGCTGTTTATTCCATCTCTCTCCTGTGCTGGTCAGCAATGTTGCATTCAAACACCAGCAGCAGATCAACAGTGAAAAAGGCCAGCCACATGAAATGACTTCAATATTTCTATAAGAGACATTGGACAAGAGATTTATAATTATTGTTAATACCGAGAATCACCCAAGAACTTCTCCACTCCACTTGATAAAGAGGATCTCATAGGAATACAGCACAACAGAAGTAGAAAGATCCTGCGAGTACGTCCAACACGTCTGGAATTCCAGCTTCTGCGAGATGTTTTCAGTTCATCACTAATACCTATATAGACATACTAACAGGAGTTTAACAGGAGGAAAAATGCCATTTAATACCATTTTAAACCAAAACATGAGCTGGAAAGAAATGCAAAGGGTTGGGCACCCATGGTCACACCTGCTACAGAGATACACTTGGATACATTTTAATGCACAATTACTGTTTTTAATTAATTAATTAATATATTAAACTCAGTAAATTAAGGAAATTTGAAATTAAAAAAAAAATTTAATTAGCAGGAAAATGTCATATTTAAGTCTGCTGCCTATAGAGGATATGTTAATTTATCTCACTTAGAAAATGAATAAAATATACAATTTGAGAAGGGATATACACACACACACACACTTTTGAATATGACAGCACTTACATCAGTCAAATCCCATCTAAAAACGGAAATTCTGAACCAGAGATAAAAAGCGATGTAATATTACTGCTGTAGAAGGAATCAGCTTCACTACTTCAAGTGTGTGTGTGCACATATTACATTTGTGGGCAGAACTCCAAAAAAGCTCCAGCAGCTACTTCAAAGTCCTAAAGCTTGCCTGTAAATTATTATTTGGCCAGTATACCGACACAACGTAAGACAGGAAATATTTAGACACAAATAAAAATCACAGTAACGGTAACAGTAAAATCCTAATAATGATGTAAGAGAAAAATGTTAATCGCAAAGCCAAACCACTGCAACAGTGACAGAGAGACACAGTGATTAGACACAGCTTTCATGCTCAGGATCATCAGCCATAAACAGCTTTAGAGAATGCAGAGACTTTACTGGCACTGCGACTAATAATTAATGTCTTTTCCAGTAAGGCTTTTTGGACACACAGTCCAGCACAGTGGGAAAATTCCAACAAGTGTGTCATCACAAAACACACTGAGTCCATGAGGGGGTTAGCGGTTAGCCCTATCATCTGTGCCCTCTTGTGGAAGGCTGGCACAACTGAGTTCCACTGTAGATCACCCACATGAACACAGACACACAAACATACTGAAAATACTAAAGAAATCTCCAAAATGAATCAGATAAGGGTTCTTTGAGAGTATCTTAAAGCAAAGTAGTCAAATATTAAATATTTATATTATTTATATTACAGAAAAACAAGTCAATGTCCAATTACTTAAGTGATTGCACTGTATATACATTTCATACAAGTATATGTATATTCCTTTAGACTTAAACCTTAAAATCAGTTAATTTGGTGGACTTATCTTCTATATAGAAACACTTGTGCCAGCCCACTGGTCAAAATGATGTCACTAGATGGCCAAAAGTTTGTGGATACCTGACAATCACACCTATGCAAGTTTGTTGGATATCCCATTGCAAAACTAATTACATTAATACAGAGTTGCCCCCCCTCTTTGCAGCTGTAACAGCCTCCACTCTTCTGGGAAGGCTTACAAGATTTTAGAGTGTGTCGGTGAGGAATTTGCGCCCATCCCGTCAATAGAGCATTTGTGAGGTCAGGCACTGATGTTGGATAAGAGGGCGTGGCTCACAAGCAACGTTCCAAAGCATTCCAAAGGTGTTCAGTGGGGTTGATATCAGGGCTCTGTGCAGATCACTGGTGTTCCTCCACACCAAAATCCTCATGCCTTGCCTTCTTGTACTTCACTTTGTGTACAGGGGCACACAGATGGAAGGCATATATCTGAAATGCAGCCCAGACCATTATCCCTCCTCCACCAAACTTTACCTACTGGAATGTATAGTGCCAAAAGTAGTGTTCTACTGGCATCCACCAAACCTAGATATGTCCATCAGGCTGGTAGATAGTGAAGCCTGATTCATCACTCCAGACATCTGACACATTCCAAGGGTCAGTTACTTCAGTTAATTTAGGACAGGAATTAAGACCAATCCTGGACTACACAGCATTCTGAATGAAAAATATGGCATTTAAAAGAAAAATATAGCACAGGACTCCCCTTAATCCCTGACCAGGGAACTGGCCCAATATTTTTGGCTCTGTTTGCTTAATTGTTTGATTTTCTTTGCCTCAAGATGGCCTGTTTTCTGGAACTGATGTCTCTCATGCAGACCAAGAAGACAACAGCAGAAGACTGCAGATGTAAGTGCTACATCTCGAACCAACTCTAGAGCTTCGGTTAACTCTTGTGCATGAACTAATACTGCTTTGACTCACAGTTTGCCAAGAAACAACTGAGTTGCCAATTGTCCAGCAACTTACGATCCCCCCATGTTCAAATGAATACTAAATGTCTGCACTCACCCATAGTCATTTCAAATCTACAGCATACGGCTAAATGGATAATAAAGCCAAAGTGCTGTGGCAAAACAACAAAAACTGTCAGTCCAATTATTTATGGACCACACTGTGCAACTGTGAAGCAGAAAAAAAATAATGCCAATCACTTGAATTCAAAGGAAACTTTACAAGCCTTGATTTTCTACCATTACAACTGGAAGAGAGTCTACAGTGAAAGAACGAAATCTGAAACTGGATCATAATAAGGACCATTCGCTGCTGGAAGTGAAGCCAATGCACAGAAGTCATCAGCTTCAATCTTTCATAAAATACTTTATTGTTCACATATTGTGCTGAAAAACTTGGGAACAAGGTTTTATTCTGCTCTTTGAAGATGAATATGAGATAATGACAAAAGTAACATTCAGATCCAAAGATGACACTCAAGACCAGAAACAGAACTTGATTTCCAGACAACTTTTAACTTAGTCTTTGAAAAAAATAAAGGCATTATAATGATGGACCAAGCAGAAGGTTCACTCCTAATAAACCAGCTGCTTAAATCAGTTCATTATAACCTGCATGACACCTGGCTCAGGGCGGAGGGCTCAAAAAAAAAAAAAAAAACACATCACCATACACCAACACAAAGGGCCATGTTAGCAACAAACAAAACAGCTCTGTGTGTGAAGGGAGGCGGCCTGGCTGCCAAGAGAACACATGACGTCTTCTATATAAAGCTCAACGATGAGAATAAAGAGAATAAATGAGTTATCGCAGGAACAGCATGTTGATAACAGGACCGTGTCCCACCCACGCTCAAAACAAGGCAACAACACTCGCTCACTTGCTGCCAAACAATATGAGCCCCACATATGTATCAATTACTCTCTCGTGTTCTTGCTTGTCCTGAATGTGAGATCATGCAGACTCATTCTCTTGCATACCTCCGTAACACACTGATGGCTTTATGAACTCCTTTTCCACCTTTTGGCCTACCGTAGTCCACCAGCCAAGACAACTAAGCATGTGCTTGGGGACTCCGGTACATGAGTATGTGGTTAACTATTTAAGATGCCAGTAACTGAGTACTGGTTACATTTCATTACAGGAAGATGTGTCACATGGACAGGAGGTTCAAGCTCAGTGAAATAAAACATCCAAGCTGGTCTGTGTGCTTTACAGGTAGTGTACAGGCAGCACTAACAACTGTAGTTAAGCTCATCAAGAGATTACAAAACAATTCCAGACTATAAATCTGCTGGATATTACAATTATGATATAAGCAGCAATGAATTATTATTAAAATAGTTTACCTGAGACTGGATGTGAAATATTAAGATGGGCTGAGCAATTTGACACACACATACGTGTGTGTGTGTGTGTGTGTGTGTGTGTGTGTGTGTGTGTGTGTGTGTATATATAAATATATATCTCACACACACACACACACACACACACAGAGAGACTGGTAGAGAGGCATTCTAACCGTGCTGATATTCATCACACTGTATTACTCAGCTGAGATGCCCTTAGTGAGCAACAACTTTGACAGCTGTAGGAGACGCTTAAGCCATTTGGACATCTTTACTTCTTACTTTACCACAAACAGAAAATGGATATTTTAAGATCACAACTGACCGACAGTCAATTTGGTCAGACTCTGAAGATGAGACTACACTAAATTCCCAAACTGTCATCACCACTGAGCAGCTTTTCAGTCGGCAGCTGTGACAGAAGAACAGCTAAACAAAATGGGCTGTAAAATGCTTTACAGAAGGGCTGGAATAAAACACTATTAATATTAATCTGGCAAAAATGAACAAAACTGAGCTAAACTTGATATTGCGGCAGTTTTTTGGCTCAGTCCGATCTGTCAGACTCTGAAGATGCGAATGGTATTCGGCTCACTTCTGGCAAATTCCAGGTTGTTTAGGTGTTCTCTCACAGCTGCGACTGAAAAGCTGCTCAGTGGTGATGACAGTTTAGACAGAATTTAGTCTAAGGAGCTGTCGAACAAACTGCCAGCTGTGCAGCGAGTGAGCGGAGTTCGTTGCTCTGACGTAACAACAAGCTGCCTGAACTATAATTTGGTGGAAGGAACTGCGAACATTAAAATATATTAAATGCCACACTCACAATTTATTACTTTATTAATTTAACCATCGTATAAAGCTACAGAACACTCAAGGTCATGTATTATCACACATAACATCACAGCTGTGATGACCTACAGCGACCCAATCACAGACATGATGTTATTTTGCAATAACACACTCCCTCTTTTGCTATATTGCTTAAATGCAATATGCTTTTCTGAACATATCCTGGATATTACCAGTACTGGTAGAACACTGACCAACTGCATGCTTCATTATTAAGAATTAGTCCTGTTTAATTAGATTTAGAGCAACACAGTTTGTCAAACACTGAATAAACTCATGGCATTCAGTTTTTGACTTTTTTTTTTGTTTGTTTTTTTGTTTTTTTTATCTAGTACTACTGGTTCTTTTTTTTCCCCATTCCAACTGTTCAGATGACTGGGAAAAAACAAATAGCGATGCTTACATTAGAACTGTAAAGCATACTTGTTTAGGCTGAGAAACAATCCAGAATCACATCCTCAACATATAATCCATAGATATTTTAAGTTTTATATAGGCACAACTTCTTAAAAACCTCCTTATAGTCATGCGTGTTTGGTGTGACAGTAGCCTTTTTTTTAATATTTAGGCATCCATTCTCTACTTGGCTTTGTTTCATAGGGCTAATCAAAAGTTGAGGAGGCCACCTTGACAAGTGAACATTTGATCTATGTATATTTTCACCCTATATGACGTCTCAAGTCATTTCTTGTGAAGCTTCCCACTCTGGACTAGTCACTGAGGTTTTGGACAAACATCAGGTCCTCAAGACTCAAATAACTGAGAAGGTCAAACAGAAAACAAACACCACAGTCCTGGTAATCCACGTGTGAGTCAATCAAAGCTGAGAGCGAGGCTCTCCAGAAAGAGGAGTCCTTCAGGACAGCTGTTTTCGACATTCAGTCAGTCCGCATTTGAAAGGGAATAAAATAAAAGGCCGGAAAACCTCTGCACAGCCAACATTCAGCCACTTTTTATGACTCATTTTGACAATGTGTGTAAGCTCTATGGGAAAGCAGACAATAACACACCCAAGCAGGGCTACATTGTCACTCGCCAGAGAGAGAAAGATACAATAAAACACCAAACTCGTCTTGACATCATTTATGACAATCTGTCCATTAGCAGTCCCCTTCTGGTACGTCTCTCACACCAGGGTGTAGCAATATTACACCCTCAGTGAGGCTGGGTGATACTGAGAAATAACATTTGAACAATACATCTCATCACTCCCAAAAAAGGTTTTTCAAGGGTTCTTTAGTAAAGAGAATTCTCCTATTTAGAACCTTGACTTCTGTATATAGAACCACTTCATGCTTAAATGGTTCTTTGCACTTCAGATTGATGGAGAATGTGTTATATATGGTTCTTTGTGGAACCTTTTTTTAAATGGTTCTATATAGCATCAAAAAGGGTTCTTCTATTGTTACAAGCTTGACAGAATAACAAAAGAACCCTTTTTTGTTTACAGGCTCTAAAATGGGTTTCACACTGTACATGTTGTTTGCGGTTTTTTCTATTGTTTTCATAGGCAGGCTCACACTTTTCGCACTGTTTTTGCACGCTGGGTGCCCTGCGTTTTATGCTTCCTGTTCAGCTGTCTTGGTCGCTGAAAACTCCAGGCACTCCAAGTTGAAACAAGCTGAACTTGAAGTGGTCAAGTAGCCAAGATCAAAAGGATAGTTTTTTCTGTGCGGACCCAACTGATGAATAGAGAAGACAGGCCTTCAGGAGGGTGATTTTTGTTAGCAGCACCACACTTGCTAGTTCATACTACATCTAAATGGGCAAGTACGAGGACTTTCTACCTATACATTTCAAAACAATGGTCAGCTAGCACAGCTGATTGACAGTTACGACACTAATGTTGCTGGGCCACAATGACACATTATGACCCCTGGTCGTAATATACCTTTTGTGTGCCTTGTGCTGGTATGTTGTGTTGTCCCTGTTGTGTGTGCCCTTGTGTGATTGGCCAGACAGGGACGCACAGAGGTATAAGAGGTCGCCGAGCCATCATCCTGAGAAATGTTCAGGGCTTTCTCTAAACGGTGTTCGGTGTCTGGTCTGGCAGCAGGTCTGAGGAGAGAGCCCACTCTTATTCTCTGTTACGGCCTGACCCTAGACCGAGTCATAACACACACAATGTTCCAAGAACAGTGCAGTAACCCTCAGTTTTTCCAGGTTCAGAAAAAAACTTAATGTGACTAATGTGTTATTGGTACTCAAGCATTCTGTTAACCATTCAAGTTGCCGGTATATCAACTCAAATCACTTTTCAGGTATATATTACCTTTTATAATGGGAAGACTGAGAAATTAGAGATATAAAATGCCTTTTTTATATTTTAAACACTGTCTTTGTGACTAAGAATGTATATTACAAAGAGCCACTACTAACCATGAGTGCCTAAACACGAATGCATTGCCAAGATCATGTCATTAATAACGTGACTGAGAAGGTGGATGCAGCTCAGCTTTATTGTTAACTAGTCTTACTGCTCTAGCTGATGTTAGCTAGGACCAGAACCAGTGCAAATTTCTTGGTCAAGCTAACCCATTAGCACATCAACCACTGAGAAGGAAAGACCTGGTGTAGATGATCAGTCCTCATCAGCATCTAATGTTGTACCACTTAGCTCTGTTAACTTATTAGCTTCTCGGAGGAGGCAGCCTCCAGTACTCATGTGAAACAAAACCTAACCATTTCTTTTCTTCTGCCAGCTTGAGCTTGTTCAGCAGCATAGTGGCATACATTAGGTCCATAGTATAGATAGTATAGATACATAGTAACAGGTGGTGCAAAATGTTGGTACTGGTGGATTTTAACTTGTATTAGACGGACACCCGATACCAGAATTGGCATCAACGCGTTCCAGATTGTTGTTATTTATCATGATAATAAAAACATTATCCGACTGCTCATCCCAAGCCTGAAGCACCACAAATGAGTTTTGGACCGAAAGTGATCCAGCTTCAGGATAAACTGAGATCAGACTTTTAGCGTGCCACAGCTAAGACGAGCAAAAGGCAGTAAAGCCATGCAAATCGTTGGGAGTAAAACAGTTCCACCATTAGGTCACACAGTATTAATTAATCTGACCACTCACGTTTCCTCTCCACATCAAATTCCACTGTAATTTCTCCATAACCACCAGAGAACCAAGCTCTCGCACAGAGCATACTTCAAACTTTCAAAAAGTGCACCAACATACTTCAAACTGGGCAGAAGCCTCAGCCACTGCAGGTGCAGGCCAGCTGAGAGCATTAGATTGAAAGGAATTGTCAGTTACACCTTTCCTATGTGTTCTGCGATAATGGCGTAAATAATTGGAACCAGTTGTGGTCAGTAAACAGGCAGGTTCATGGAGTACATTTCCCCTCATGCTCCCTCCCAGTGGGGGTTGGAGGAGGGGGCGTTCCTCCATCACACCCACCATCAGTGGCCGTATTACTGCGCAGAACACAGGCTGATAGGACTTTGGAGAGCAACAACAAACTCATGGACTGTACAGAACCATTAACATCAAACTCCTCACTTTATACTTAATGACAACACGGGGATCCACACGGCCCTCATATTGTAAACATCTATCTGAGCTACACTCCTAAAAGTCAAGGTTCCCAAATACAACCCCAATTCCAATGAAGTTGGGATGTTGTGTAAAACATAAATAAAAACAGAATATGATGATTTGCAAATCCTTTTCAACCTATATTCAATTGAATACACTACAAAGACAAGATATTTAATGTTCAAACGGATAAACTTTATTGTTTTTTGCAAATATTCACTCATTTTGAATTTGATGCCTGCAACATGTTCCAAAGAAGTGGCAACAAAAGACTGGGAAAGTTGAGGAATGCTCAAAAAACACCTGTTTGGAACATTCCACAGGTGAACAGGTTAATTGGAAACAGGTGAGTGTCATGATTGGGTATAAAAGGAGCATCCCTGAAAGGCTCAGTCATTCACAAGCAAGGATGGGATACCATGGCATGGGTAACTTGCACATCTGTGAAGGCACCATTAATGCTGAAAGGTACATACAGGTTTTTATAGCAACATATGCTGCCATCCAAGCAACGTCTTTTTCAGGGACGTCCCTGCTTATTTCAGCAAGACAATGCCAAGCCACATTCTGCACATGTTACAACAGCATGGCTTCGTAGTAAAAGGCTGCGGGTACTAGACTGGCCTGCCTGCAGTCCAGACCTGTCTCCCATTGAAAGTGTGTGGCGCATTATGAAGCGCAAAATATGACAACGGAGACCCCGGACTGTTGAGCAACTGAAGTTGTACATCAAGCAAGAATGGGAAAGAATTCCACCTACAAAGCTTCAACAATTAGTGTCCTCAGTCCCCAAACACTTATTGAGTGTTGTTAAAAGGAAAGGTGATGTAACACAGTGGTAAACATGCCCCTGTCCCAACTTCTTTGGAACGTGTTGCAGGCATCAAATTCAAAATGAGTAAATATTTGCAAAAAACAATAAAGTTTATCCATTTGAACATTAAACATCTTGTCTTTGTAGTGTATTCGATTGAATACAGGTTGAAAAGGATTTGCAAATCATCGTATTCTGTTTTTATTTACGTTTTACACAACATCCCAACTTCATTGGAATTGGGGTTGTACGTCTTGGCTTCTAAAAACCTTAAACTAGCACAGAACCTTCACATTATGTGGAAGTTTTTGAAATTTCAGACATCTTATTTACAAAAATGGAACCAAAAGCAGTTTTTCCTATGGCATTGTTCCAAAGAACCATAGTGTCAGGACTTTGCCAGTTCCAGCAAAGAGCATAGCTGACAGCATAAGAGGTCATGTTTAATTATAGGAAAGTTAAAAAAGAAATAAAAATCCACTGTGCAGCTTTTGGGAATTTGCTTACCTTCAGTAGCTGATTAGCCAAGCTGTATGAATTGGCAAGGTTTCTCAACCGAGTATAATGGTGAGCAAATAAGGGTGGATCGAACAGTGACAATGTGCCAATACTGCTCAAAATGAGGACTGAATACCTGTGTTAACACCTCAGATATGCTAACTTGTTTGAGAAGATATCACCCAAATGCATCAGTTACCTGAACGAGAAGAAAAGGCGAAGTTGAAGTTAAAGCCATCTTCTTAATTGAACCTGAGTCTTAGCATCTACTGCCCCAACGGGATTCAGGCAGCCACTGACGATTCTGAACAGGCAAAACAAATAACTCACTCCTTTATTTAAGAAGGAACACGAGAGAAAATGAAACATTTGGTCAAAACAATAAAATAAGATGACATCATAACAAGAAAATCACAAGCACAGCTCCTATGCAGTTTGTAAAGTTACTCTACACTGGTTGTTGTTGTTTACAGGCTCTCTATAAGTGGTCTGTGTTATGACCCGTGGATTGGTAGGGTTCAACAAGAACCAACGTTGTCCATCATAAACTTAAAACTGTATCAGGACCTAATTCACCACAATAACACTACCACATCACCCAACCCTACTCTGAACTAGGATCTCTAGGACAATCAGCCGACTTTCCCCAAACACAATAATGGATAATCAACCTGCTTTCAGCACATTATATTGCAGGGGTGACCTCAGGCAATTTCAGTGATTTATTCACAGAGCCCTATAATGAAAAGGTGCTCCACACTATAAAAGCCCTAGCAGTCAGTACAGATACATGGATCTGGCTGGGAGAAAACCGCATCTTTTTCTAATACTGTCTTAATACTGACCATACCCCTGGCAAATTAACGGCCACTGTGAAAATAACTCCATTTTCAAAAGATTTACTTTTGCTGCTCATGCCTCATATATTATCTAATCATGACTTCAGCATCAGAAATCCAATAGGGTTATAGGAATCCAGGGGGAAGATGAATGATGAAGGCTTATTCTGTTGTTTATTCTAATTAGCATTATGTCATAGCTATTTATGGTCATTCGTTACTCGTTTCTGATCTCACTTGCACGGTCATGGTGAATCACTGTAAGGAACCAAGGTTCAGGCTTGGAGAAACATGTGGATGGAGATGTGCTTGATTTGAGGAACATTTGGATGGAGACAGACCACGTGGACTTGGAGCTCTATCATAAATCTGGACTGTGATTTTCTGGAGACGAATTAAGTGCACATAACAGTACAGACATTATTTCATGGTCACTGCTACCACACATTACGAAACCAATGAGAAACCTAATGACAAGCCTGAGTGGATAAACAAGAGCCCGTCAGTCAATTTGAACTGACTGGCTCTGCTGTTTAAAGGGGCCATGTCCTACTTTTATTCTTATATTTTAATACTCATTCCCTTGAGCTACACTTATAAATTTTATAAGAGGTTATGCACCAAAAACAGTCATAATTCATTTTTATGTGACCATTTTATAACCTCTCGTTATCCAGAAGTATTAAGCGATCCTGATTGTGCCTCATTCAAAGAGCAATCCAGGTTGAAATAGCTTATAACTTGAATGGTTGGCTATATGAAAATACATGGCTTTATGCAGGTCCCTTTTGCAGCTTAGTTAGGGTCAATTGTGACATAATTGTGTCATATTTACTAAGAAAAAGGTTCTAATCTGGGCTGGGTTTCCAAAAAGCATCTTACACAAAGATGCCATTTAAGTAGTAGAGCGAGCATCATGCTGAACACTCCCTCAGTCAGTCAGGACGATCTTAACATGAAAAAACATGAAAAATAACATGAAAACTGGGCCTTGTCTAGTCCAAAGAAGGAAGCATAGAAAGACTACTGCAGCCAGTTAAAAGCTAACCAGCTCACATTCAAGCCATGTCACCTCATTTGGGTTTAGTATACAGTCGTATGCAAAGGTTTGGACACTCCTCTACAGACATCCTCACAGAATACACACTTCTGCACATTTTAAGGCACAACTACTGTTTTTTCTGAATTAAATATATTAGGGAATAAAGTTAAATAAAGCAAAAGGCCTCTGCAAACTTATTTTCACTCAAAACAAAAAACAACAACAACAACAACAACAACAACAACAACAACAAAACATTATTCACATTCAAAATTCTGCAGGACAGTAACAGTAAGATGCTGAATGACGTAGCATGAGGGTGATGGTAGTCTTAACATTTTTTCCCCGCCAACTTCCTAAATAGTTTTCTCCCCAATTCCACCCATTAGTTACGACTTCCCCAATCACACAAAACCACAAGCACTAGGAGAGTGAAAGCTAACGCAGGCTTCCACCGAATCGTGACCTATCACCATATTGTCTTCATGATTCTGCTAACGCAACATCAGAGGACAGCTGTATGTGCTTAGTCAAAAGAGCCAACTGCCAGGTCTAGTGTTGGCGGCCATGGATGGCTACAGCATCACCAGGGATCAAATCTCCTGACAACAGGTCCAACATTTACACAGTTGCGCCAGTCAGGAGCCCCTTTAAGAGTAAGTGTATGTTTAAAGCAAGGTCTTTTAAGGTATTAAGACAATAAGGTGCAAATGCTTTAATTCAATTATCAAATTTATCTAAAATGTCCAGCCCAATTTGGTCCTAGGTGGGAACTCACTGATCCCACTTTTTCCCTTTCTGATACTGATCCTTATGTATCTGCTGATATCAAGTATAAGTACAGATCCTGACTTCATCTAATCAAACTACTAGATAGGTGCCTATAAATACTGACATTTGCACTGTTCTACATACAGGGAGATTCACTCGAAAGAGGCCCCGAATATCCTGTATAAACTCAACAATGTGCTCCTCAGTATATGCAGCTCCAAACAAGCCGAGATGCCCCTGCATCAGAGTGATGAGGTAGGCGCTGGACAGCCATCACAACGTTATGCCTGCGTCTGCAACTTCCGAGTGCATACCCCCGTACCCCTTCGTATGTCTGGCTGAAAACAGATCACTTCCAGCATCGCATGTAATGCAATCGATTACACATACGTCAAGGTATGTATCCATTTTTTTTGTTCAGACTGCTTCAACGCCTAGCAGGAGTTACAATGTGCAGGGCCTCTTTCAAGTGAATCTCCCTGTATTTTTTGGTCTTGTCTCCAGTAAAAATACCGGCATTACACATTTTGCAACAAGCATTTTCACTATTGTTTGTAATACTGTTTGGGGCTGCTAGTGATAGTATCAGCACAAACTAGTCTAAGGCAGGCTGCATTAAATCAGTCAAAACAGCAATATGAAATATAACAAGGCGTCATCTTGCTGACTGCTACTTATGCAAAGAATTACGAGAGACAGTTAGTTTTTCACACTGTTCTCACCAGCATTGTAAGACAGTGGGGTGAGCTCACTGCTGGACAATAAAAAACACTAGCCATATTTTTTGCCTCATAAGAAATCAATTCTACTGGCTTAAAGGCTTTTAGAGAGAAGAGACTAGAGGGAATAACCATGTCTCATTAGATCCACACACTTTACAAGATTATGTTACATTAGATGACATTTTAAAGCAAAATAAAAACAGATCAGGAATGAAGAATAACATTAAATCTTTCCCAGCAAAATAAAAAAGTAAATCACTCTCTGAAGCTGATGCGTCATCCAACCAGAGTCCCAGCCGCCCGTCAGTCCACCACATGCATATAGCAGTGGACAGCAACATTTGCAGTTTATTTCTCACCAAACACACCCAGCCATGTGGAGCACGCCTTAAAAGTTTGCTCTGACCACACATCGGTCAGCCACCATGGCTATAAACCCGTCGGCCTCATACCCACCACAGGGTTCACACTGTGGGCAGGGCATAGACGGTCACACAGCGGCGGGCCCAAGAATCCCTGGCCTGACACAAGCGTGCGAATAGAAAGAATGATTCAGGATGTTATTGTACGGACTTTGACCTTTTCTCACTTTGATAAAGCTTGGCTCCCAACCCACTTCTTCCAGGAATAAACTGTCTGAGTCTGAGCAGGTTCATGCACTTTAAAACATGAGTGAACACTCTCTAAAAGCTCATCGGATGATGAACGACCCCAAAACACTTCCATTTAAAAAGTGAAACGGCTCAAACACCCAAACACGATAGCCGATATGGTTCGTGGCAGGTCTGCAGACGATTAGAGCAAGCAGCTTATCTGAGGAACTCTCATACGAACGGATCTCACTCCCAGCCGGATTATTTATACGACTAATTCTACCTTCTTCATGTTTCATGAGGACTTAGACGATGTTCTAAAACATTAAAATGATTTGTGGCCTTCGCAGTTTCTCAGGACAATACAGGGAAAAAAGTATTTCCCAATTTCCTCACCACAGAATCAAACACCCCATGACTAAGAACTTCTGGTAAATCACATCTCGAAAGACGTCATGCGGCACAACTTTGTGGAAGCGTTAGGCAAAAGTGTATTTAACAAGCTCACCAAATGTTTGAGTTTAAAAAGAGCCCAGATTAAATCAAAAGAATATCCATCTCAGAGCTTCCAAGTGAAGCAGAAAGCACTCGTCATAGCCAGGACAGAACAATGCCATGAAAAGCAGGCTGCAGTGTCCCGAACTTACCCCCCCCCCCCCCGCCGTCTTTGAGAGCTCAGCAGCACTGTTACCCAAAAGATCATAGAGATGTGAAAATATGAAAGACAGTCTGGAAAAACCTGGCTTTCATTTTTAAAAAGAAAATGCCTGACATGGTTCAGATTAACAAGTTATACACTTGCTCTTCAGAGCAACACGTGACTTCACGAAACCACGTACAATTTCGCCGTGAAACCGAGAAGATCTAAACACTTATAAACAGCCACAAACGAAGAAAGCAGTAAATCTTGCCTCATCAAAACTCCGTGCCTGCTAAAGGAGCATAATTTGCTTGTATTTTGCACCACTTTTCCAAACGACAAGCCAAATTTGAACAGTGTGGTTCCAGGCAGTGTTGTCGACTAGGGATGCACGACTGAACTCAGATTTTCTGCTCAAAACACAATCGGACCATTTATTACTTTGACTGGGTGATCCATGTTGACCCATGACAAAAATAAGCGAGGCAGGTAAGCACACTTACACCCGATTTGAATGCTGGTGCTTTACCAGCATAACTATAGCTACATTACATTACATTACATTACATTTAGCAGACGCTTTTCTCCAAAGCGACGTACAAATAATGTGGTACATAGAACAAACATAGTCAGGCCTTAAAGGAGGCCAATGGGCCAGCCGCCTCCAACTTTCCATGTAGCGCTTTTCTTTGATTCAAATGATTTAAACAGGCAACTTTTTTTTCCCCAATTACAAATTTATAATGCCAGTCTGGCTCATTAAAGAGACAAAATAATTTATCATTATTATATGGGAAATTATTTACTGGGTTTCATCAGCTCAAACAGTGCTGGGCCTTGGGTTAAAAACAGGTTGATAAAACTAGCCAAAAACTAACCAATCTGACTGTAATGACATTAGAAGTGTTAACCAGCCCTTTTAACACGACTGTATGATCAGTAAACAGAAGATTCACTTAATAGGGTGTTTACTCTACCATTTCAAGCGCTTAGGTAACATTTTAGGAGTTTGTAGCTTCTTTCCTGTGTACTTTCTACACAGCCTCCATGGTGACTATGAATGAATATATTGGCGCCACAATTTACCATACTGAGGCCACAAATGATAAGAAAGCCCGAGTATAGTCATTTGTGGTCATGTCTCATTGAAAACTGATTGAAAACATTGAAAACTGATCACCATGTCACCTTAGCAGTTCTGTCATTTTCATAAAAGCCGACTTTTACTTGGGCTCAAGCAGCTAGGCAAGATTTATGAGGAAACAGTGAAGTCTTTCTCAGGTTCATTTTAGCCCTTCACGTTTTAGCTCCTAATTCCGTCTTTGTGGTTTATTGTCTTTCCGTCCTACAACGCGTCGCTGCTGCTCAGTTTAAAAGTGGTTGCTTCTGTTTATCTGAGACAGAATCTACCTTCACTTGTAAAATCCCTCTGGCAGGTGACGCGAGAAAGCAGGGAGTGGAGCTGACTTACCAGCCTGAACCAGTGCGGAGTGCAAGAGGGACTTTAGAGGAGATTATCTGACTGCTGTCATTTCTCTGCACTGATGAAACGCAGTTAGACCGCCAGTGCTTTCTCTTCACTTAGCTTTCTGGCCGCTCCTCCTTCTGCGGATTTATTGCTGGGCTCGTTAACGGTAAATTAACTGAAGGCGGCCATTATGGTAAATGCAGAGGCCGAATCCCAAATGGCCCCGTACCCCCTACATAGGGCACTACGTGAGTCAGGAAAGGGCGTTCACACCCAAATACTGCATTAAATATTACAATGCCGTCTTGCGGGCTATGGCTGAACTAAACCCGGCTTTTTATTCAATATTTAATGCACTACTTGCTAGCAAAAAAATAATTTACGCCCTGCGTAGTGCACTACATAGGGAGTTATGGTGGTTTTCGATTCGGCTGATGAGCTGTGAATGTTTGCTGAGGTAAACACCTGCATGTGGACTATTCGTGAAAAAATCAGCGAGAAAAATATGATAAATATGAGCTATACTATGCTAAAATGTGCATTTCTGTGGAAAATACTGGGTACTGTGTCCAAACCCAATACTTGAGTAATATCTACATTAAAACACACTCAAGAAAATACAAGTTAACAAATAATGTAAAGGTTTTCTGTGGTGCACTGCAATTTCATTTTACAATGCTATGAAACTGGTTGGCTGTTTTAATAAACAGTGAAACAAGATGCAGGGGGACGCAATGGATTGGCACCACATGGAATAAACAACATTTACCATTAAAGAAAGTATATTGTAATATATTCCTGGGCACCACTGTTCAGCAGGATCTCAGCGCAGCAGCTATGAAGAAGGCCCAGGTTGTGTTTCCTGTGCCAGCTCAACTAATTTGGGCTGCCACCACTGCTGGTCCAGTTCAGCAGTGCCGTAATAGAGTCCATCATCACATCCTCCGTCTCCGTCCGGTTCGGCTCCGCATCTTCGCACAGTGAGAAAGCTAGAGTGGACGGGGCAATCCGAAGATCTTTGCTCATCTAGGATGAGGAAGAGGGGCGGGGAAGATCATGACTGACCTCTCACACCCTGGATGCTCTCTCTTCCAGCAGTTTCTATCTGAGGGCAGACCAAGAGAGAGAGCCCTAAACACTAGGAACATCCGTCACCTCCACAGCTTCTTCCCCAAGTCGTCGTCCTCCTAAACTCTTCCTAGACCCTTCTCACTTCTCCCTGCTTTAAACTGCTGCATATGCCCTTCATCACATCACACCGTATTGTACAAAACCACTGTGTATCACATGCCATAATCCTTCTGAATAACAGCCTCTCCGACTCTCCTCTACTGTACATGTGCACATGTACAGTTTAACTTTTGTAATGTACGTATTTTGCAAGTATGTTTCCATTTAGATTCAAATTTATAACTTTATAAATTATTTATAGCTGCACTTATCTCCCATTAAACATCATTTTATTGCAGATTGTCATGTCTGTTGTATGTTTATATATATCTTTTTATGTCTTTGGATTCCTTGTTCAACTGGTACGTGATGTGTGTGTGTGTGTGTGTGTGTGTGTATATATATATATATATATATATATATATATATATATATATACATATATACATGTATACAGTATACATGTATACAATATATACATGTATATACATGTACACAAGTACCGTTCTCTTGGCAACCACCAAACTCAGACTCGTCCATTGGATTGCCAGACAGAGAAGAGTGATTCCTCACTCCAGAGAACACATCTCCACTGCTCTAGAGTCCAGTGGCGGCACTTTACACCACTGCATTCGACGCTTTGCATTGTGCTTGGTGATGTAAAGCTTGGATGCAGCTGCTCAGCCATGGAAACCAATTCCATGAAGCTCTCTGCACTGTGCTTGAGCTAATCTGAAGGCCACATAAAGCTTGGAGGTCTGTAGCGATTGATTCTGCAGAAAGTTGGTGACCTCTGCGCACTATCTGCCTCAGCATTCGTCGACCCCACTGTTATTTTACATGGTCTACCAATTCGTGGCTGAGTTGCTGTCGTTCCTATATGTGTGTGTATGTATATATATATATATATATATATATATATATATATATATATATATATATATATATATATATATATATATAGGAACACCTACACATTACACATGGACAAGGTCCCCCATTTGCAGCTATAACAGTTTTCACTCTTCTGGAGAGCTTTCTACAAAGTTTTGTAGAGTGTCTGTGGGAATTTTTGCTGGTTCATCCAAAAGAGCATCTGTGAGACACTGTTGTTGGACAAGACGGTCTGGCTCACAATCTCCATTCTAGTTCATCTAGAAGGTGTTCAGTGGGGTTGACGTCAAGGGCCAGTCAAGTTCTTCCACACCAAACTCACCCTGTCATGCCTTTATGGACCTTGTCCTGTGTACTGGGGCTCAATCATGCTGGAACAGAAAAGAGTCTACCCTAAACTGTTCCCACAAGGTTGGGAGTGTAGAATTGCCCAAAATGTCTTGGTCTGCAGAAGCATTAAGAGTTTCCTTCACTGGAACTAAAAACAGAGCATTATCCCTCCTCCACCAAACAGTGGGCTCTTGACTCCAGAAAATGCAGCTGCCTTGCTCCCATGAGATTTTAATGTCACATGACATGGTGACGTACTGCAGCTCAGGGTTAAGTTGCACACAGCCATTAATATAATGTTTCACCTCCCCCTCCCACCACCTCCACCTAAAATGCTCAGCTAGCTCAGAGACCCTCCCTGATGCTGTGTACAGTTAGAGTGGAGTAAAAACATTTTTTATTATTGACTTAGTATTATTGATTTAGTATTATTGACCCTGTGGGTGAACGAGAATCACACAGATGCTTTTGGTTTAGTTACATTTCTTCCAGAATACAAAAATGTTTTTTTATACTTAAATGTGAACAGAAGAGATCAATAAAATAGGACATTAACATAGGACAGAACAATACACTTAGAAAGCATTTACTGCACTGAAAGGAAAACATATGGATGTAAAAGGAGAGAGAGAGACAACCTTATCCAAAAGGAACATCATTATGTTTTTAACGAAACAAAGTGAAAGCATCCAGGCAAACATCCTCTTTAGTCTGTGCGGGGCTGTAGGCTAAATCACAGTAATTAGTTTAACATGATCCCACATTGAAGCTGTGATCAATTGTATTAGAGGTTTGTAACACTGACAAAAACTGTACAACTGTACAAGGCTGTGCTTTAAAGTCATTCTCACTAAGGACTACAGCTCGAGCAGAGGCCTGTAGTAGACGTAGTTGCAGTGATTCTATTCAAAGAGGATGTAAAAGAAACAAACAACTTTTTTAGAAATGTGTACAAGTACACAGTCCGAGCTATCAAGAGTTCATGCTTGGAGTCTGTGCAGTTTCACAACTGAGAAAAGTAAACACAGTCACATGGCAAAGTTTGGACATGTCACCTTTTGCAAATGATGTATTATTGATTTTGTAAGTTAACACCTCCTCTACAGTGAAGACAGTTAAATATGACATTTTTCTGCTATTTTTTGTGCACAATTGGCAGGAATTTAATTTTTGTTTACTGACATAACTTCTCCAATCCAGCAAATAAACAGTAATTGTGCATTAAAATGTGCAGAAGTATGTTCTCTGTAGAGGATGTATTAGCCTTTTTACATTTAAAAAGAAAAAAGTCAGTGAAACTAGTCCAGGCTGCCTCAAACTTTGCACAATAGTGTACTTAGTGATGCACAGCATCCATGAATGGGAAAGGCAGTAAAATTTGCCTCATCAGAACTCTGAACTTCTTTGACTTTGCAAGAATAAAATCACTTTAAAAGGCTTTTTTTCCAAATTATAGGGCTGATATAAAAGCTGGCGCTCTGTTTTTAGGCAATACTGTCATGTGGAAATCTCATCTAGTTTACAGTGAGCTGCTATATAAATATATATCAGTGCTGTGGATTTTCAAATGTGGCAGGTCAGGGAATATCAGAACAAAGTATCAATTGTGTTGGCAGCATCAGATATCCAGACTGAGAGGTGAAGTGAGAGTTGCGCCACTGAGTTGAAGGGTTCATTGTGACCTAAAACTAGAGTTTACTATGTTATTGGTCATGTTATATAATACTTTGTACCACAAAACTGTTCCACTGTTTTGTATTCTTTTTCACTTTTGTCCATTAATGTCCTTTCATTACAATACTCATCATGCATTGAAGTTATAGGTCATACAACCATGGGAATCCCTCAGGGTGATAAGGAAACAATGCTTAAAACAACTTGCCTTTAAAGAGATATTTCCACCCATTTTTAAAAATGTCTTTAACACGTAAACGGTCCTTCAGAGCTGTTGAATTATGGACTAAAACATATTAGAGGTACATGCAGGATATTCTAAGGCTAAATAGTGCCCAAAGAAAAATTATTTGTAAAAAATTTAGCACTATTTTATCATCATTGGTAGACACAAAGGTTGTCATTTTGGATCATAAATAAAATGGCTATATTTGCATTGCAGATATGATGACCCCTGGTTCCTATCACTACCACTGTGAAAAATAATCTTTACAATGAGCCATTTCAAACCAATATGAATGACGTTTTTACATCCGAAACGCTGAATTTTGCGATACGTTAACAATACTATTTGGGGTTGGGACATGACAAACAAGAATCAAAGAAACAGAACATTCAATAAAGCAGATTACAATTCAGACAAAGACCAGCAAACACAGGGCAAACGAGGGACAGGTGGAAACACAGGTGGTGACAATCAGGGGTGGAGTCACTAAACAAGGGGGCTGGATCAAAACAAACGCACATGGAAGACCAAAACAAAAAGCACATGGAGTGGGAGGAGCCAATCGTGACAGGCTAGATTTGTAATTGTGGCCAGACTGCCCCTTTAACCCCTTAAATGGCACAAGGTTTTTCTCCTATAACCTAAGAACAGCTTAGCAAGTTTGCACTGAAGTTCTTGTAGTTAATATGTATGACCATGTAATAAGCTTGATATTTTAAGGAGTTAACGTAGGCATAAGGTAGGTGTACATAATAAAGAGGCAAGAAAGGGTGTTTTCCACGGCCTAAAGAACAGGAACCTTTGCCACCAGAAAACTGAAAACATGCTTTTTCCATTGGTCATCAGTTTAGGACCAAAAGTCCCAGTTTTATTGTTTTTGGTACCTGCTGAAATGTGGTACCAACAGGACATAATGGTACTTGAGAGTGTTCTCCTCTGTCTTTGGTTCCACTGCTGCTGAAGCAAACGATAATTCAAAAAATCCTTCAGTTTTCTAGGTGAGGATAAAATCACCAAGCACTGTAATACGTCCAGTAATGTGCACCAGAACCAGAATACTATACTGACGTTTCCATTAGTCATTGGAAAATGACTGTTTTGTAAAGAGTCCACTAGTTAGAAAGCTAATGCTGTTAGCATTTATAATATTATTATTGCTTTTGTTCTTATTTTCATACTCAACAGCAATAAATACAAGCTTTGATTAATTCTTCCCATGATTCTGTATAAATGTCATTTCATATCAGCAAAAAATGAAGGCAACTGGCAAGCACGGTAGCTAATTAGCCAAATTAGACACTTTAGAGTGGCACAAACTGTGCAAATAGACAAGTAACCCCTTAAATGGGCAGGACATAAAGTTTTATTACACATTTCTATAACCTAAGAATAGCTCAACCAGTTTGCATTGAAGTCCATGTAGTTACTGTCTAATTTGCCTTAGTATGTGATAACCTGGGATTTTAAGGGTTAAGGGTGCAGCTAAACGAGACTTAAAGATTTGATTACAAAAGACGTTGCTTTGCAAGACACCTCCCACTTGATTACCTGAAGAACTTACAGCTATGAAAGTGATCTAGATCGCTAACTTAGTTTTTTGTCCCATTGTGGTAAGCTTTCCAAAGGAACAAATGCCTCTCCAAATAGAAGAAAAGTGGATAAAAGTGTGCAGGACGGCAATATGGCCAAACAGTGTGGTCGACCTAAGTTCTTTCTGAATCATCTTAAGTTTCTGTAAAGACAACAATGACTGCAAAAGCCTGGATCTAAAGCAAGCAATGCTTTAGATCCAAGTTCCTTACTGTTAACAGAGCAGCCAGATAGATTTTTCCACTCCAGTCATCAAGGATCACCAACTACAATCTTAAAACAATATGGTCTCGGCTCGGAACACTGTGTCTAGTAGAAACCTTCAATTCGTATAGAACCTTTATGTAATGTAGAGGCCCTAAAAACTTTAAAAAGTCCACCTCCTGTTTACTGAAATGGTTCTTCAGTGATCCATCCGTTGAAATGTTATTTAGGGAATCAGAAGTGATTCTTCTAAGGCATTGCTCCAAAGGACCCTTTTTGCCACATTTGTTTTTAAGATGTTAGTTTTGGTCTATTTCAACTCCCAGCAGCCCTGAACTCTTCCAACACAATCACCAGTCTTTCCCTCCCCTGCTTTCATTTGTATGTAATCCACAGTTCTCAAACTGATCAAGAAACCCCAGCATGATCCTTGCTCTACTTGTCTTGACAACCTTCTGTTTAGACTGTATTCAGTTTTTTGGTTGTTTGCATGGCCTGTGGTTTGGACTTTTGAACATTGTTGTCTGCTCAGTACTACAAACTTTCCCCAAAAAACCTGACCAGTGACGCATCAGTGGTCATCCAAGGCTGAAGATCCCCAAAGGATCAGAGTCCTTAGATCATCTTTACTGTCAGTAATCAAACTGCCTTATCTGATTTTGCTGCGGCCAATCCTTGTTGGGAAATGGGGTCCCACTTTGGAAAGTTTGTTCTGGATATCAGAAATGATTCAAAATGGACTTGTCTAAGGTTTCTCAGAGATACACAGACACAAAGCTTGGGTTTCAGCCCTGCAGATGAGCTCAAAAAGCTTGCTCTGAAACATCTGGCTGGGGATCGGACATCCTTCCATATCACCATGTCAGCCAAGCCCAGCTACCGTACACAAGCTTGATTGAGAAGGAGTTCCACAAATCAGGTGAAAAAGATGTTTCCCCACGCTGTCATAAAGGACGCGCTCGAAAACGGCCCGGGAGAGGAGACCACAACCAGGCTTTTAAAAACTCCACACAGATTGAATTCATGCGCCACATGGGAGTGATGCAGGACACGCTGTTATGTACATGCCTTCAAAGCATACTTGTCCCCAGCCATAGATTTATTTGTGCATTATGTCAGGATTAATATGACTTAGTTCAGCCATAAATAAAGACTAGCGGCTGGTCAGCTGACCACTGATGGTGGTTCAGATCTCTAGAAGCATGAGGCTTTGGCTGTGTTCTTGGGTGGCCCTTTAACTTTAAAAGCATTCCCTTAAGGTTAGTGGAAAGGGAGCAGTAAACAGAGGATGTGGCAGTGGTTGGCCTCCAAAGAGATAACCCTATTGTAGTAATACATTTCATTAACAAGAGTCATGGACAATGTACACTGTTTGTGGAAGCCTAGTTTTCTTTGAAAGCTCTTTCTTTGTTGGTTTGCAACTTTCCTTCTCCAATTTCCCCCTAATTTAGTCTTGGCCAACTCCCACCCATTCATTAGGTCACCCCTTATTGCACAGTTCTACCAGGCCTACAGTTAGGCCCAGAAATATTTGGATGGTGACACAAGTTTTGCCATTTTAACTGTTTACCAAAACATATTCAAGACACAGTTATATATTCAACATGCACTTACAGTGCAGATTCTCAGATTTAATTTGAGGGTATTTACATCCTAATTGGAGGAAGGGTCTAGGAATCACAGCTCTTTAATATGTAGCTGCCTCTTTTTCAAGGGACCAAAGGTAATCGGACAATTATCTCAAAAGCTATTTCATGGGCTGCACAGGCTATTCCCTGATTAATACATCAATTAAGCAGGTAAAAGGTCTGGAGTTGATTCCAGGTGTGGAATTTGCATTTGGAAGCTGTTGCTGTGAACCCACTACATGCGGTCAAAGGAGGTCTCAATGGAAGTGAAACAGATCATCATTAGGCTGGAGAAAAAGAAATCCATTAGAGAGATAGCAGAAATTTTAGGAGGTGAAATCTACAGTTTGGTATATTCTGGGGAAAAAAGAGCGCACTGGTGAGCTCAGGAACTCAAAAAGGCTGAGATGTCCGCAGAAGACAACAGTGGTGGAGGAACACAGAATCCTTTTCATGGTGAAGAAAAACCCCTTCACAACATCCACCCAAGTGAAGAACACTCTCCAGGAAGTAGGTGTATCTGTATCTGAGTCTGACATATAGAGAAAGCTTCATGAGAGCAAATACAAAGGGTTCACCACAAGGTGCAAACCATTAATCAGCCTCAAAAATAGAAAGGCCAGATTAGACTTTGCCAAAAAACATCTCAAGAAGCCAGCCCAGTTCTGGAACAGCATTCTTTGGACAGATGAAACTAAGATCAACCTATACCAGAATGAAGGGAAGAAGAATGTATGGAGAAGGCTTGGAAAGGCTCATGATCCAAAGCAGACCACATCCTCTGTAAAACATGGTGGAGGCATGCATGGCTTCCAGTGGCACTGGGTCACTAGTGTTTATTGATGATGTAACAGAAGACAGAAGCAGCCGGATGAATTCTGAAGTGTACAGGGATATACTTTCTGCTCAGATTCAACCAAATGCAGCAAGGTTGATTGGATGTTGCTTCACAGTACAGATGGACAATAACCCAAAACATACTGCGAAAGCCCAGTAGTTTTTTAAGGCAAAGAAGTGGAATATTCTCCAGTGGCCGAGTCAATCACCAGCTCTCGAACTGATCGAGCAGGCATTTCACTGGCATAAGACAAAACTTAAGGCAGAAAGATCCACAAACAACAACAACTGAAGACAGATGTAGTAAAGGCCTGGCTAAGCATCACGAAGGAGGAAACCCAGTGTTTGGTGATGTCCATGGGTTCCAGACTTCAGGCAGTCATCCGTGATGCCAATCAATCAGCACTCAGGAGCAGTAATGACAACCAATCAGCACTCAGTACCAGTAATGCTAACCAATCAGAACTCAGGAGCTGTAATGCTAAACAATCAGCAGTCAGTAGAAGTAATGCTAGCTTCCTGCTGCTGTAAAAAAAAGGAAACATACGGGTAAGTTTTCTCTCATTTTAAGTGAACCACATCCTTCTACTTTCTAAAATGAATGGAAAGTCCTGGCCAAGTGGTTAGAAACGAACTAACTTTTCTGTGTTCAGCTGTTTACCTCCATTCACACATATTAATGGAGGACACACTCCTAGACGCCCCCTGGGATTTTGCACTCATGTCTTTCATATAACGCTGGAAACAGGAAGCGGCCAGGCTCCCCTTAAATCCCCTTAAAACCCCTTAAATGGTGAGAGTATGAAAAAAGAATTTGCTTCTGGTAGCATTAAATTTGGCTAGCCGTTTATCTAGATGAACTTTAACCCCACAAATTGACAAACCTTGGAAATGTGAAGCAAAAGAAAACAAGAGGATAAGCTGTGGCATCTTCTTTCTGAAAAATACGAAATGGAGAAACGTTCTTCAGTCGACATAATGTCACAGCTGCAAAGAAAACGTTAACCGTTCACCGGGTTTAAGAGGGTCGCTTTAAAAACACGCTCTGTTACAGATTCTTGATCACCTGTTAAAAAAAACAAAGTGGGAGCTGACTGTCCTACTGACAAATAACCATTTGTAACCAAAGAAAACTACTGTGAAATCCTTTATGTGAAAATGAAACCAACTTTACCGCTCATGAGACTGTGATTCCTTCATGTTTCAGGATTGTGAGTTAAGTTAGCTCACTCCAGCATATTTACAAAATTTGAATTCATGGCCAATCAAACCATAGAACTTTACATAGCCAGGTGGGTTCATTTTGCTGCATTAGAGTCTCATGTCATGTAAATCCAGTATAAATGCCTGATTTAAATATCTACAGGAAAAGGCTGCAGATCTCAGTTCTGCCAATACAAATAAAATACTTCTAAAAAAGTCTGTAGATTGGCTGAATGAAACTCAATAAAACACCTTTCGCTGCTGCAAGGGAGGGGGATTCTTCTCTCCTGGCAGCTGGACCCTCCCGTACTCTATGTCACATCATGTAGAATTGAAGAGTTTTTCATTTTGGGAAGAAATCAAAGTGGTAAATTAGACAAAAGGCAAATGAATCAGCACGTCGATCACCCCTATTTTTGCAACGTGTAATCTGATTGATTTTTTTCCTGATGTCCTTTTTCTTTAACTGTGACAGAACGTAATTACTTATTTGTATCCTGATTATGTCAAACTGTCACATGTATTGTTACCTGACCTGCCATTGACTGAACTACATGCTTCCTCCAAAATATGGCAGGCTGAGAACATGATGGAAATTGTTTTTATATTTAAGGCATTTTCAAAAGAACACTATCTGGGTTCATCAGTGGGATCATATTGATATGCAGGGCACAAATGAAAGCAGTTCTCTGCAGCCATCTGCATCTCAGTCACTAAAGTCCCCCACATTTCCATTTTGATCTCTGATCTGGTTCGTACTTTGCTGACATGAAAAATGAAGGCAAAAGGGAAACATCTGATATGGAAGAAAGCAATAAAAGCATTAACTTCCATAGCAGATGAAAAAGAAAAATCACATCCAACAGATTTCCGTTTACTTAAAACTCGAGAGAATATGATGTTTCAGAATATGGAAAAGCGGAGCAGTAAATCAGTAACTTGTTAGAACGGCACACATGCGAACGGTTAGAATTACTCATGTCGATCCAAACTGGAGTATGTTCTCAGAAAGTCTTAAAAAGTGTGAGCCACGTTTCCTTTCTGACCACATCCCCTGTCCCGAAAACCAGTCTAAACATTATAGGGGAAATACCTGAACGAGATGGCACGCATACCACACTTAATGAAATTGTGTTTTTTTTTTCACGTAGGAAACTGATGAATGTTCAATCAGAGTTTAACAGGAATTGCTCTGTTGTAGAATCAGACGGGTCGAGCCTTCTAAAAGCCCACATCCTGTTTGAAGGCTGGAGTGTGAAGGCTGTGCTGGGGTTTGGCGAGGGCCAGCCTGGTAGTCTGCGGGTGCAGGCTGGCGATCAGACGCTGAGTTAAGGCGTGGTTGCGTGGCTGCTGTGTGAATTAGTGGATGTCTGCTGTGAAAACCACGTGCAAGACTGACATCCATCAGTCAGCGATTAGATCATGTGCACACAACCCAATGACATCCACATGCGTGATGACACACCATTAAAGAAGGTGGTGTCCAAGCGCTGAGAAATGCTCTGTGTCTAGTTCAGGTTGCCCAAGGCCTAAAAAATGCAAGCCAAGTGTTGCTCAAGAGAGGAGTTTTAATAGGGTGACCACGTTTAGGAGGACACTGGACGTGGGTGGCACAGGGCAGACAGTAGAAAGCAACACAATCAGTAGATCCACAAAATCATTAACTTTTGAACCATTGATTACTGGTTTATTGCCCAGATCTTTCCCCAATGTGCTCCCCATACCAGTTTAATCTTCCACCTGTCCTACCAAAACTAACTGGACTATCTGTGGAGGATGCGTTCCCCTTTTGATTCTTGGTTCTTTTCACTGGTTCTTCCTCACATTCTTAGGCTGTTTTTCCTTTTGAGTCTTGGATTCTAGCAGTGGTTCGTTCTCATAATCTCAGAAAGTTTTCTCTTTTGACTCTTGGTTTATTCAGCGGTTCTGCCTCATGCTCTTATGGAGCTTTTTATGCTTTGGTTCCTCTCTGAGGTTCTTCCTAATGCTCTGACAGAGTTTTCAGTTTAAGTCTTGGTTCCTCTCAGTGGATCTTACTCATGTTTTAGTGTATTTTTCCTTTTGACTCTTGCTTCCTCTCAGTGGATCTTCGTTGTGCCTCTAGGGAGGTTTTCATTTTGAGTCTTGGCTTCTCTCAGTGGATCTACCTCATGCTTTTATGGAATTTTTTTTCCTTTTGAGTCTTGGTTCCTCTTAATGGTTCTTCCTCATGCTTCTAGGGAGGTTTTCATTTTAAGTCATGGTTTCCGGCCACCACCTGTTCCAACTCCTCCCCTCAGGCCGGCACTTCAGCCAAATGAGGATCAGTACATCCAGGCTACAGAGAAGCTTCTTTCCACAAGCCATCACTCTACTGAACAGTTAATTATAACACACGCACAATAGTCCAACTACTGAATTGTATAGTGAATACTTCTTATATATATTGGTATATAGTATCACACTCAATATTCCATCCTCTGTAACTGTCTCAGACCAGCGTTTCTTTTAGCACCACACTTGCCTTATAACCCCACTTATGTGTTACCTCATTATCCTCTTTTTGCCACTATACATCCTTTAACTGCTGCTGCACTCAGCACTTTAACTTAAGACACACACTCTGCACAATGTTAGGTTTACAGTTTTGACTGTATGTGTGTATGTGTTTGAATGATGGCCTGAGCGTGTGGTAGGAACGCATGTTTTATTTTATGTACTACATTTCTTATACTGTCCACTGTGAGCTCCTAAAACCAAAACCAAACTCCTTGTATGTGTACGCGTACCTGGCCAATAAAGCTTGATTCTGATTCTGTTTTCTTTTTTAATCTCAGCTCCTCTCAGTGTTTCTTCCTCATATTCTTAGGGAGCTTTTCCCATTTGAGTCTTGGTTTCTTTCAGTGGCTCTTCCTGACAGTGCTTCCCTCCGTGACTCTCATTAGGGTCTCCACCTGCATTTCTGGACAAGCTGCTCTGCTCCAATATCTGTTGTAGAAACAGCAAGTGCCGAAAGTAAATTAAACTGGTTTATTCTTACCTGACACATTTTAGTTTCAGTACACCAGCAGTTCTTAGTGTTTGAAAAGTGGATAAATAAATATAACTAAGCAACACTGAGCCTTTACACCAGCCAGCATCACTTCAAGTTGAAGAACGTACATGAACCACGAAACAAGGACTTGGTGAATTCTCCACAGTTCTGAAAACAACATCTGTCAGACTTATGGTGAGACTGTGAGAGCTAATGGGCTCTAAGAGGAGTAAGACGTCCAGAATACACAACAAATGTCACACAAACGTGTGATTGTGGTAAAATATGTCACCATGGAGCAACATCTCAATGGTGGTGGAGTCATGGAGCCCAAGAACCAGAGCGATCTGGACACTGTTCAGAAGAGAACAGAGTATTTTCCATTAAATGTCCTGCCCAGGAACAAAACAGCTGGAATCTGCCACTGCGCTATGGTATTTCAGGAGTTGAATGGTGTTATATGTTAAATAAATGTATAGAACTGCGCACTCAAAGCATCGGAAAACATAAAATGGACACTAAAGTGTATAAATGAATTTAATTTGCATCATACAATAAGTTGCAGCAGGCTATATATATATATATATAATGTATATATATAATGTATATTATTTTGTGGGTATAAAAATCAAATAAATCTTTACAATTCTGTAGTGTCCTAGACATTTTTTGTGATACATTGCTGTAGGAAATGGAAGAGTGCTATGTTGAAGTCATCCACGGCAGTGATGTGGAGATGCTTCTAAAGCTTCTCTATGTAACATTCATTTCTCCATTTAATGCCATTTCTGATATTGAAATGATTATATATATATATGTATAATATATCATTATATTTATATAATGATATTATATAATATATATTATATTATATATAAAGTAAAATAGCTTTTTCTTCCCCCATTACCAGTTATTTGGCACATAAAAACATATACATAATGTGTCTATTAATGCAAGGCCATGTGATTGCTTTTCTTTTCTCCAAAATTCTGCAATGGGAAGCATGCTAAAAAGGCAAATGAAAAGCAGAGACAAGTCATTCTCATCAACAATTTACATTCGCTAGTTTCAAGTATTTGTACTTATAGCATACAAATGTGCCAGGATCTAAGAAACATTATCCTCCGTGGAAAAAAAAAAACCAAAAACTACACAATCTTTTCTTTTTTTTACTGGAACTATAAAAATAAGTGTCTCTCTGGTTTATTCACAATATTCAAAATGCCCCGTTAAGATTGCATAAATGTTTGATTGGGTCCACGTCTTCGGTCGTCGGTCATTATAAGCCTGTAAAGAAAGAAGAAGAAAGAAAGGCAGAGGCAAAAACATCAGTCACTTGGAGACGACCTTCAGACAAAATTCAACCACTAATAAGAATAATGACCACAGTAATTACCATGAAAACACTCTTTAATATTTGAACATGTCAAAGATAAACATGAAAGTGGAAAAATGAGCTGGTGTATGAAATTGCTTGTTTTATGGCATATGTGACTCTGTCTGCCTATGAGGTCACAGCCTGCCCTCTAGTGCAGTGAAATCTCAGCCGGCCGCAGATGGGCCCACCAGACACTTCCTTCACGTTCTATAGCGGCACCAGCCTGAGTCAGTGGAAACGGCATCAAACGGCTGCTTTCCACAACATGGCACCATGCTAAAGCCTGCAGTGTCATAGACGGACTGGCTGAGCTGCATCCATAACTGTTGGTCATTATATGCAGCTCTATAAACCCAGGCTAGGCGTCTGACTCACTCATGGCTAATTCTGAGGGAAGCGTTAAAACGTTCTTCTCTGCGATGAGGTCAGTGATGGACAGCCAGGGACTACTATATTTATAAATTTTAACTTTATAAAGGCATTTTTCGAATGGGTTCACCACACATCTTGGTCAAACATCTCGGCGAATGAAAAAAAAAACAAACTAAAATTCTTACCTGAAAACACTGATCTTTTATTGGCATCTCTCATTCCACTCTGATTACCTGTGACAAAAACATACATTACTAATTACTAAATGACTAATTATTTAGTTTCTTTTTCCAGAATGTTCTGGCAACTAAAAATACATCTCTATCAATTTAGTTCATTTGCATTTGAAAGAGTTACAGTGCTGGTTTTAAGCATCATAGAAATAATCCTATTTCATTATGTTTTGGTTGAAAACTAAAGGGTTAAAATGTTGACGCACTGAATGGAAAATGATTTATTTAAGTAGATACAGCCAAGATCTCCCATTTGTTAGGATTTCAGGAGCTAAAGGCCTTCCATAATGGATTAACTACCAACATAATTAGGAACTAACAGCAGAATCAACTAAAGACGATTTGTTTTATAGTAGGACCACTTTCATAAGAAAGACATTACTCTAGGTTAAGGCTAGCAAAAGGGTTGCCAACCATGATGAAATCTGATTTGGCCCGCCAGAAGGTAAAGTTTCTCCCACCTCTTCATCCAATGAAAGAACAAACATATTTTTATTTCTTCATAAAAATAGGATTTAAAACCTACCCATCTTCTATATTTGTATTCTGTTTTATCTTTTTTGGCCTGTCGTTCTGTCTTGTGCCTACTCTACCTGGTCAAATTAAACATGGAACAAACTACAAATTTTAATTCACAATTACAATACTTACTAAATTATACACTCACCGGCTACTTTATTAGATACACCTGTTCAGTTGCTTGTTAACACAAACAGCTAATCAGCCAATCACATGGCCACAACTCAATGCATTTAGGCAACTTGCTGAAGTGCAGACCGAGCATCAGAATGGGGGAAGAAAGGTGATTTAAGTGACTTTGAACGTGGCGTGGTTGTTGGTGCCAGACAGGCTGGTCTGAGTATTTCAGAAACTGCTGATCTACTGGGATTTTCACGCACAACCATCTCTAGGGTTTACAGAGAATGGTCAGAAATAGAGGAAATATCCAGTGAGCAGCAGTTGTGTGGACGAAAATGCCTTGTTGATGTGAGAGGTCAGAGGAGAATGGGCAGACTGGTTCGAGATGATAGAAAGGCAACAGGAACTCAAATAACCAACCAAAATCTCTGAGGAATGTTTCCAACACCTTGTTGAAATTATGCCATGAAGAATTAAGGCAGTTCTGAAGGCAAAAGGGGTCCTTTTACTAGTAAGGTGTACCTAATAAAGTGGCTGGTGAGTGTATATGTTGGGAAAAAAAACTAAAATAACTGTGGCATTTGCAAATGTTTAGGCACTCTTTAAATCGTTTTAGTAGTTCTTTTTTTGTAAGGCCGCTGAGATATTTTGAAACAGTAGGCTTTACTCCGAGTCAATTCCAGAGCGTAGTAAACTATGTGTAAGAGTGTTTGACTTAGACTGGTCAGGTATGCAAAGCAAAACCCCCATATCACTACCAAAGACCTACAGGAAGATTTGGCTGCCTTGGGAATAGTAATACACTGGCCCACGTGTTACTGCACAAACATCATAAGCTCAGAACATCAATTCTGACCCAAAGTTTTGCTAGGACAGATTTATCACTGTGGAGTGATAAATCATGCTTCTCCATCTTGCATCTTGCAATCTGATGGACAAGTCTGGGTTTGGCAAAGTGCCAGGAGAACGTTACCTGCCTGACTGGATTGTGCCAAGTCTGGTGAAGGAGGGATAATGCTTTGGGGTTGTTTCTCAGGGCTTGGTCTTAGTTCCAGTGAAGGAAAATCTTAATGCTTGAGCAAACCACGACATTTTGGAAAATTTTATGCTTCCAAATGTATGGAAATAGTTTGGGGAAGGCAATTTTCTGTTCCAGCATGACTGAGCCCCAGTGCACAAAGCAAAGTCCATAAACGAACGCATGGCTAGGTGAGTTTGGTGAGGAAGAACTTGACCTCAACCCCATCAAACACATTTAGGATGAACTAGAACTTGTAGAGATTATGAGCCAGACCACCTGTCTAACACCAGTGTCTGACTTCACAAATGCTCTTTTGGCAAATATTCCCACAGACACACTTCAAAATCTTGTAGAAAGCTTCCCAGAAAAATGGGAAGTTATAACTTTATAACATAATTTTTAACTTTATAAGTTATAACTGCAAAGGGGGACCAACTCCATTTTAATGCCTATGGATTTAGAATGGGATGTCATAAAAGGTCCTGAATGTGTAGGTGTCCTAATACTTTTTCCATATAGTGTATGACAACTCTTAAAGGGTAAAAAATCTCAGTGGCTGAAAGGGGAAAGACTATGCATACAACACCTATTGCCCAGGTGCTTCACCAGTCATAGCTTTGAGAGAGTGGCAAAAAGAAGGCCACTGATAAATAAAAGTCAGTTTGCCAGTAGGCATGAGCAAAATCAGCTGTAAAAATGTTGTGTGGTCTGATGAAACCAAAATTGAGCTTTTTGGCCATCAGACTAAATACCATCGTAATAAACACATTCCCCACTGTGAAGCATGGTGGTGGCAGCATCATGCTGTGGGGATACCACTCTGCCAAAGCAATGGAAGGCTTATGAGGGCAGAGGGTAGAATAAATGCAGCAAAATATGGAGAAGTCCTGGAGGAAAAATCTTATGCAGTCTGCAAGAAACCTGAGACCTTTGGAGATTTGTTTTCCAGCGTGACAGCGATCCCAAGCATACAGGAATGGCTTAAAAACAACGTTAATGCACACCAATCAGGCATGACATTATGACTCCAGCAGCACTGCTGTGTCTGATCGACTCATACCAGCACAACACACACTAACACACTACCACCACATCAGTGTTACTGCAGTGCTGAGAATGATCCACCACCCAAATAGTAGCTGCTCTGCGGTGGTCCATGGCCTGACCACTGAAGAACAGGGTAAAAGGGGGCTAACAGAGTATGCAGAGAAACAGATGGACTACAGTCTGTAACTGTAGAACTACAAAGTGCTCCTATATAGTAAGTGGAGCTGATAAAATGGAGAGTGAGTATAGAAACAAGGAGGTGGTCCGAATGTTATGCCTGATTAGTGTACATTGAGAATTTGTGGCTGGACTTGAAAACAGCTGTTTACTCATGATCCTCTGCCACAGTTTTGATTTTTGCAAAGAGAGATGAGGAAAAACTGCAATGTGCAAATGTATAATGCTGACAGGGACCTAAAGTAAATTTACTAAATCAGTTAAATCACCTGTGATTCAATGTTCTATGGCAATAAAACATTAAACTTTCATGGGCATGAATATAAGTACTGCAGTTACTGGACATTGACAGATAGTGTATACTGTCTTGTGGTTGGCAATGCCAGTCTAAATAGCTCTCTGACACATGGCTTGTGTCCCTTTAAAACACCACGCTGGAAGGATTGTACCAGCTGTACTGACTGTAGAGGATATAAGGAAAATATACTTGCTCTTTTTTGTGAGATTTGACTTTTGGCAAACAAAAGCTGGTCCCTTGGACTGACTGTCTTGACTGGTTACATTTCATTTGATTGCAAGGCTTGCGTTGCATGTTTTGTTTGAATCAGATTTTTTTGCCCCTTGACTTCTATTAAAAGTTGGCCTAAGTGCTGTCCCACTGCGTCGCAATTTCTGATTGAGAAGCAGGTCCGGATCATTTGTTTACTGGGTGAAATAGCTGAGCATAATTTTGGTGGAATAGATGAGTCAGTCCAGATAAACAAGATGATATTTAATAACAAATGGAGTGAAATCTTGGAAATCTTGTAATCCCAGACTTGGCTTCAAACAAGGAGTGCTAGGGTCATTTATTCTAGCATTGCTGTAAACATTGTGCAATCCGCAGAACGCGGCGAGTATGGAAATGAAGAAATAGCCAACTGTCCACACACGCAGGCAAACGAAGCATGAATAATGTATTTATTCTTAAGTAAGTCACGAACCCAAAGGCACTCGTCCTGGGCCAGAGCTTTTGATTTAAAACAATATTAGCATCATTAAAAGACTAACAGCTCCTGGAGGATGCTCTGCTCCGGCCGTGTCACGTTCATACAGAGAAAAAAAAAATGAAGCTAAGGTATTTATTAGTGATGACGAACGACAATTTGGACAGAAAATGACTCTGAGTGCATTTAAATCTTTCAAAATATCCACTGGAAGTGAAACCCAAGACATAGTCTGCCAAACAATATCAACACAGTGAAAGTGTCTGCTGCGCTTCAGCCTCCAAACCACACAAGGTGCGGCCTGTGTGCACGCAGACCCGGAGACAGAGAAGCTATAAAAAGTTCTGGCATGCGGCGGAGCTCGGAGGGAGTTTATATCAGCTCCACTCAAACGCTGTTATTTTAAAGAAGAGAGTGATCAAATGTTGTTATTAATGAGTCTCTTCTGAATGGAGCGATTCGCCAAATCATAAACGGCTTTGTGAGACAGAGCCTGAGAGGAGAAAGTGGAGGATTAAACAGTAATCAGATCTTTCTAGTATTCTATTCTGTAGACATTTTGTTGAAGAGAGAGAGAGAGAGAGAGAGAGAGAGAGAGAGAGAGCACAACGATCGAGAGCAATAGAAAAACAGAAAGAGGAGCGAGAAAGAGGAAAAGAGAAAGTATGAAAGACAGAATGAGTGAGAGGAGAAAGACTGAGATAGTGTAGAGAGCGAGAGAAAGAGAAGCACATGCGAGACTGTGTAAAAGAGGGCAATAAAAAGGAGAAAGAGAAAAAGTGTTACAGCGACAGAGTGAATAAAGGAAAAATAGAGAACAAGAAAATGTATGAGAGAGAGACAGAGAGAGTGGGGAGAGGTGAGATGAAGAAAGAGAGTGCAAAAGAGAAAGAGACAAAAAGAGAAATTAAATGAGAGAGAGAGACAGACAGAGAAAAAGAGAGCCACAGAAGGACAAAGGCAGAGGGAGAGAGAGAAAGAGAGAAAGTGCAAGACAGAGAAGGAGGGAGAGGTAAGAGGACCAAGAGACAGAGAGTGTAAGAGAAAGAGATAGAAAGAGAGAGAAAAATAGAGAGAGAGAGAGAAAGAGAGAGAGAGAAATAAGGAGCCACAGAAGCAGAGAGACAGAGAGACTGCAGAAAAAGAGACGAAAGAAAGAAAAAGTAAGTAAGAGAGGGTGTGAAAGAGAGAGGAGAGAGAGAGAGCACAGAAGAAAAAGAGAGAAAAAGAGAAAGTGACTAAAGGAAAAAAAGAAAATGTGTGAGAGTACGTTGAGAGAGAGAGAGAGAGAGAGAGAGAGAGAGAGAAAGTTGAGAGAGAGAGAGAGAGAGAGAGAGAGAGAGAGGAAGTTGAGATAGAGAGAGAGAGAGAGAGAGAGAGAGAAAGTTGAGATAGAGAGAGAGAGAGAGAGAGAGAGAGAAAGTTGAGATAGAGAGAGAGAGAGAGAGAGAAAGTTGAGAGAGAGAAAGTTGAGATAGAGAGAGAGAGAGAGAGAGAAAGTTGAGATAGAGAGAGAGAGAGAGAGAGAGAGAGAAAGTTGAGAGAGAGAAAGTTGAGAGAGAGAGAGAGAGAGAGAGAGAGGGAGGGAGAA